>NW_006771270.1:344069-349931 GCF_000442215.2 Lipotes vexillifer
TCCCTCACTCACCACCAGTTAGGTCTTTCCCAGCCTCAGAGTTCCTACTCAGATAGTGCTTTCTCCATGAGGCTTGCAAGCTTCTCCCAGGCAGAATAAACTATTCCATTCCCTCATCCTCCAGCGGCCCTAGAGTCACGTCCCGGTTAATGCAGGCTGCCTTGGAGCCCAGCTGCTTCGTGGGTGTTTAGTGGATGGCTGGGCCAGCTCTGAGCACCTGGAGTCTGTTCACAGCATGTGCTGGTGGCCCAGACTTCTTCTCCCAGCCCTCACCAGTTGTCTCACTGGATCACTCCACCGCTCCAGCTGGCCAGGCCCTATGCAATCTTCCAATATGCCATTTCTAGAGATAGCTTTGACCACAACCTCCCTCAGTCCCCAACCCTGGCACGCAGGATCCCGGGACCACCACTGGGGGTGTGTCATTTAGCCTCAAGCCTTCCTACTACCCTAGCTGGTGATGGGCAGCTAGAACCCAGGGGTCATCATGCCCTCACTCTGCCCTCCCCATAGGCGGCCGGTCCTGTCCCCAGCATACATTCCCTCAACACAAGGCTAATACCCCTTCTCCCTCAAATTCCAATCTAGGTCCACTTCCAGCCATTAATAATAGCAGTACCATCAAGCGGTTCGTTACTTAGCAATTTGCAATCATTAATTAGTGGAAATTGAAGATTGGGACCATGAAGGAGGATAGCATGATTAAGCTCATTTGGAAATCAAGTTAATCGAGTGATAGAGAGGGATGGCTGCCTGGTCCAGAGCAAGAGGCCCTCCTGTACCTGCTGAGCCAGCCTCAGCAGGTGGACCCTGAACCAGGGCGCAGCTTCCCCACGGGCAAAACAGGAAGGAGGTGCCTGGAGGTACCCTGGGCTGTGAAATAGGAGAGTCTAGAAAGTTACTGGGATAGACATGAAAGACTCTAACATGGACACCATGGCCACTCACTCTCTAAATTGATACTTGTTCCCAAGTTGCCAACTGCCCCCTTGAACCTCTATGTTTCCCCCTCCTTTCCTCTTAGCCCTGACCAACCTCTCTGAAGGATTTCAAATTCCTTAGGCATTATTCACCTCTGGGAATTGATTTTGCAGAAAGCATTTAGGGAAAAGGGTTAAATGCTCTTCCCTACCCCACCCCGCTCTGGGGAAGGATGCTGAGTAGACATCTCTTCTCCCAAAGCTGAAAGAAAGATGCTGCTGCCTGTGCCCATATTTCTTCCCGAGGAGACACAATTATCTCCCCCACTTCCTTTTCCAGTGAGCAACAAGATGACACAGCCCCTGATACACGGGCGGCCAGCGAGCGCCCTGTGCTGGATAAGGATGCATCTGAGGGCTGCCGCACCTAAGTCATCCTTCCACCCCCTTGTCTCTGAGGAGGAATCTCAATGAGGAAGGCAAAATCTGAGCCGGCTGGCAGATGCTGGGCAGACTCCTAGTCTCTCCCACCCCTCCCATTCCAGGAGCCAGAGCTTGGAGTTCCCTTCCCAGAATGTAGGATAAGGACCCAGAGGGCTGCAGCCTCCACTGCACCCCACCTCCTAGGTCACTTCCCATTCCAGCACAGGGATCACGTGTTGTCCCTCCTCCACGCCTATGCCCAGGCTGTCTTCACTGCCTGGAATGCCACTTAGTAACTTCATCATCTGGTCATTCGACATGCATTAAGTGTCTACTGTTGGCACTACTAGTAAAACACTGACTAGGATGAGATTAACAAGCCCCTGCCTGGTGTAACAGAGGAAGGCTGTCTCACCAAAAAGTAATTAAAATATAGTGTGGTGGGTGTGATGGTAGAGAGAGACCTACAAAGGGCACCTGCAGCATAGGGTTGGGTCCCGGAAGATAAAGAGAAGTTTAGCAGGTGCATAAGTAGGCTGGGGGAAGGTTGTTTTAAGCAAAGGAAATAGTCTGTGCAGTGGCTCAGCCATAACGAACACGCACATGCGGGGAACTTGGAGCAGTGTGTGATTGCTGGATTGTGAGGGGCGGAGTGGTGGTGAGACACGGAACCTCAGTGTCTCACCATGCCGAGGGGTATGCAGCAGGGCCACTGCTGACTGTGACCAAACACTTGCCCTGGCAGCTGAGCAAAGGATGGCTACAGGGGATGAGACAAGAGACGGAGTGATGGCAAGTGTTAAGGGGCCACTGGACTAGTCCATGTGAGACAGGCTGAGGCTGGAACCAAGGCGGGGCAGTGAGCATGGTGAGGACTGGCAGACTCAAGAAACATCTTGAGTCAATATAGGACAGTCAATATATCCACTGAAATCTTACCCAGGCTTCAAAGCCCAGTTCAAATACCCCCTTTCCATGCAGCTTCCCTGATTTCTTTCACACCCACAATAATGGTCTCCTTGTTGTGTCCCCAGACCATTGAGCTCTCTATCAAATTGGTAATCACATTCTGCCCTGTGTTAGAGGGGTCTAACTTGCCCCATCTCCCCCGAATACTGCCTGAAAGTAGGGGCAACATCTTGTCTTCTCAGAGCCTAGCCCTGTGCCCTGATAGTGGCTGCTGAGTCAAATTGAACTGAAATACAGGGAGGCTGTAATTCGGCCTGTGAAGGACAGAACTCAGCACTGACAATGCTCAGGCAGAGACTGGCCTTCCCTCGTTGGCGGCCTGGCAGACGGGGCTCTTAAACGGAGTGTGAGGTTAGAAGGCACACCCTCTTAGCCCACATATTTTAGAGGGGCCAGTCCCCCTTTCCCCAGAGAAGGAGAATCAATTACCCCGGGCTGCACAGCAATTCCGCACAGGATGGAGATGGGTACATGGCCTAAGATTCCCCTGAAAGTGGATTGAGGCTGTGTTCAGGGGCTTGGAGTCCCTTTTCTGGAGGAAGCAGGATGCCTGTCCACTACCCTTCCTCTGCCAGATCCCCAAGTGATGTGGCCTGAGCAGGCATCATCCAGTGTGACATGGAAGTTTTGCTGGCTTCTAGATTTTAACCCTTCCTGTCTGTGGCTAGCATGAGGGGAAAAGTCTGGAGAGAAAGAGAGATGTGGCAGAGGCCAAAGTCCAGTGAACAGGGTGGATGCAAAAGAGCTCAGATGCAATGAACCCTTCTTGGATGCTTGTTGACAAGCATTTATTGAGTGCCTACTGAGTACTAGCCCCTGGGATTTGCCCCTATCTCCACTCCCTCACACGGGCTACAGCACTTCTACACTGACACTAAAAACCAAAATGAGGGTGGGGAAGAAGCAAAATGCATTGAGGCCCTCTGATTATCTTAGGTGCTTTGTAAATCAGCACCTCTCAAACTTTAGTGTGCATAACCAGTCACCTGGGATTTTGTTAAAATCACATCCTGGTTTTTTAGGTCTGAGTTGGGGCCTGAGATTCTGCATTTCTAACAAGCTTCCAGGTGATGCCAATGCTGCTGGTGTACAGACCATGCTTTGAAGAGCAAGGTTGAATCCCCTCCCCCCCAAAAAAAGACCTACAGAAGAGTGCTGAGAGTCCATTTTATAGATGAGGAAGCTGAGGCTTAAAGAGGTAAAGAACCAAAGAATGGACTCCTCACACCCAAGGGCTCTGGTGGGAAGACAGAACATATACGCAGAGAAATCACAGTCTGATGGAGGAGGAGGCCCAAGTCTGATGAGGGAGACAGAGCTTTACCCTGGGGGTGCCCCCCGCTAGAGTGACAGGTATAAAGCCTTACCCAGTGGGAGGCTCCCAGTCTTGTGGGGAGACAAGCCCTTGCCTTGGGAGACCTAGTCTGTTTGTAAGGGCACAGCCGCTGTCCTTTGGGAGCTTCCAGTTGGCTCAGAGACACAGGGAGAGGAGGAAGAAAGGACCAGCTCCTGACCCATGCTTCCAACACAAAGGTCTGCTTCCCAGATTGGAGAGGAGATGAAGGCGAGAGAGGGTTCATGGGGAGTCCCTTCTAAAGCCACCCTCAAAACCCAGCCTAGATGCACTGAGCTCCTAGCCTGGAGGGTGGCCCCGCAAGCCTGGGTGGGGACCTGGCTATTTAACACTGTAAACACCACACTTTACTGCAGCCATTAGGCCCATAACTGCAGCCTACCCTAGCCCTGCAACATCAAACGCTGATGGTGCAATTAGGCAGCAGAGAGTGGGCTGTAAATTGTGGGTGCAGCCATGCCTCTGCCAGGCACAACTGAGAAGCCCCTGCCTGTACTCCTGCATCCCAGGCTCCAGTAATGAGTGGTGGTCGTCCTCAGTCTCAGGACCCCCTGCCCACACAGAGACTCCCCTCAGAGGCTGGGGCCCTGAACACCAGAAAACTTTTTGCCTGTTAGGGCCACAGGAAACTGTAAAGCTCTCTGAATAGCTCCACCCCATTGGTATTTTTGTGCCAGAAAGCTCTGGGGTGCCTCTTCTGTGCTTTTTTTCATGCCAACCACTAACAGCTATCACACTGTGTCCTGGAGGGGATGGGCCTGTTCCTCCTGAAACCATGAGCTTGCCCAGGGCTGGGACCATGCCTCCTGAACACACCTTTGTATCACTGGGCCTAGCACATTGCGGACGCTCCAAGTTAGAGGATGTACATTCTAGTCCCTGGTAACATGCTTCTCCTGACATCTTGGGCAGCTTGCATCCTTTCTCTAGACCTAGTTACCCATCTATCAGATGAGGGGAGAGGTTGCAAACTGGAGGCCCACTGACCCCACAGATGTGTTTTTTATGGCTCACAAGACTGGAGGGGGGGGGTAAATTCAATTATTTGGCAATACTTATACAACAGAGAATTTCATCTAAAAATCTACATTTCCAGTGTCTCTTTAAAAATTAGGAGATGAGGGCTTCCCTGGTGGCGCAGTGGTTGAGAGTCCGCCTGCCGATGCAGGGGACATGGGTTTGTGCCCCGGTCTGGGAAGATCCTATGTGCCGCGGAGCGGCTGGGCCCGTGAGCCACGGCCGCTGAGCCTGCGCATCCAGAGCCTGTGCTCCGCAACGGGAGAGGCCACAACAGTGAGAGGCCCGCGTACTGCAAAAAAAAAAAAAAAAATTAGGAGATGAGACGACACTGGCCCCACTTCCCTCCATGGCAACAACCATGTGGTGCTGCATTACCACTGTTCCTTTGGACAGGATGTGCACTCTCCAGTTTGCCCCAGACCTCACCTCTCCCTAGTCTATCCCTCAGTTTTCTTCTACCTGACTCACTTCACTCATTTCTGCTACCTTCCTGTGGGCCTTTAGAGTTCTCTCTCATAATCTAATCAGAGCCCCCCTATGTCCTGTGATCCTGGATTTTGCACATGAATAAGTAAATAGATGGAAGGAGATGATTGGTTAATGGGTTCCAAGCCCCTCTCTTTCTTTATGAGAAAAATCACCAAGTTCTTCACTTTTCTGCCTTCATACAGCAGGGAATATCCTTCTTGCCCCTAGTTCCCTCAGATGATGGTGAAGGAGGTTAAGTTTATAAAATCAGAATAATGATGTGTTGGGACACTGAAGGGTCACATTGCAGAAAGGTTAGGGGAAGCGTAATTTTGGAGGTTGTAGGGAGAGAGGCCCACTGCCCACCTACTCTGAAGCCACCACCATCCAAAAGCTTCCCTCTCACCATACCCCAGGTCTCTCTGGTTCCCTTGCACCCTTCCCCAATCAGCACCATGGACAGTTCCACCCATCGCCCTTGATCCTCACTGCTGCCAACCAGGCCCAGCCAGCCATTCCCAGCGCCACCTACCTCCCCAGCCTCCTCCTCCTCAGTAATGACCCCTCATTCCTTGTGTTCCCAGACACATGGGCCTTGTGTCTATTCCTCAAACTAGACAAGCTTTTTCCCATCTCAGGGTGCTTCTTGTGCCATCCCCTGGAAGTTTTATCCTCATACTTTTTTTTTTTTTTTTTTTTTTTTTTGGT
>NW_006771270.1:350336-357592 GCF_000442215.2 Lipotes vexillifer
TGTGGTACGCGGGCCTCTCACTGCTGTGGCCTCTCCCGCTGCGGAGCACAGGCTCCGGACGCGCAGGCTCAGCAGCCATGGCTCACAGGCCCAGCCGCTCCGCAACATGTGGGATCTTCCCGGACCGGGGCATGAACCCGTGTGCCCTGCATCGGCAGGCGGACTCTCAACCACTGCGCCACCAGGGAAGCCCTATCCTCCTACTTTTTGTAGGGTTAACTCATCCTCACTCTTCAGATCCTCAGCTTCAACATCACTTTCTCAGGAAGGACTACCCCGAACTTATAGTGCAAATAAAGTCTCCATAGAATGCCATCTCATAACACCTCACCCCTTTCCTTCATAGCACCAATTGTGGTTGTAACGGCTTAGACATTTGTGTGATTACTAACTAATGTCTCCTTCCCCACTAGAATAGGGGCCCTAGGAGGCAGGGTTCAGATGAGTTTTGCTCACCACTGCATATCTACCCCTAGCATAAGGCCTGGTTACGCAGTTGTTGAATGAATAAATCACTGAGCCCCTTTTGTCTGCAGGAACTGTGCTAGAATATAGTCCCTTTCCTACAGCAGCTCATGACTTTGTTGGCTAGTTAAACTCCAGTTTAGCTGGAGTTAAAAGTAATCCAATCCTCCGCACCCCCAATAACAAAAAAAGTTGAATGAAAATTCTAAGGCGTAAAATCACCCCATGATTGGGGCAGACCCGGGACTAGAACCCAGCCCCTCTGCTTCCCAGTCCAGCCTCCTCTTCCCTCTGTGGTCTGTCATTTCATCTGCCTGTTAATGGCCATGCACATACCCACCTCTATTATCTCATCAGCCCTGCTTGGGCATCTCTGTTGCTCCATTTGACCCCCTAGGGTTTCTGTTTGCTCTGACTTTACCCCATTGCTGCTTTCCCAAAGACTGCTCTCTGGGCCTCCTTGCAACTCTGAGTGTGGATGAGCAGGAAGACTTAATGTTGCTGCTTTGGTATTTGTCTCTGCAAAGCAAACCCTTCCCCTGCTGGGAAACTCATCATCACCAAGCATCAAGCTCAAGCTGAGCTCCACTTAGCTGTTTGCAAATGGTGGTGAGTAGGGGCGTGTGGGTGTGTGAGTGAGAGGCTTGAAGCCCAGGGAGGGGGCCTAGGGGGCTTGTGAGGAGACACAAAAGTATGGGGGCTGTGGGGAGGCAGCTGAGGTGTGTATAGGCATGTGAGGAAGATTGGCTGACTGTGAGCAATGCCTGCCCTGCCTGCAATCACATCCCTAAATTTACCATCCTCTAATCACAAGCATAGACACTGGTCAGCACAGGCTTTGGCACAATTCCTGTCTTATATCCATCCAGGCAGCCCTCAGTCTTCTGTGAGTAGATTGATTATCTAGCCAGCTGTGAGTCCCAGAGAATTCACCTAATCTCTAATCTCTATGGGCCTCGCTTTACTCATCTTGAAAATGGGAACCTTGTAAAGTTGCTGTTGGGATGCAATGTGATCACTCATAGACACACCTAGTGAGGGGTTCACACATCATCAGACCCATGACCAGCAGGCTCTCCTCCCTGTAACAAGTATCCAGCCTTGCTTGCTCCCTACTTTGACTCATGCAACAGTGTGGCTCACCCATCACAACTGGCCCATGACTACCAGGGAGGCCATCAAGGAGGTCAGAATGGGATGAGGTAGGTCGTGGCCATGCTAGCACTTCATGTCCTCATCCACCCCTGTACCTCCTCCAGCCTCACGTCTCCCATCCTTGTTCCTTCCAGATGCCAATATTCTCTGAATCGCAGGCAAAGTAATTTATTCTGTGGTCTGAGTGTCTTCTGCTCACCCCGCTGCTGCTATCTCTGTCTTAGTCCTCTTCCCCTTCACCCCATAAACATAAAGACAAAACACCCACAGATGAAACGGAAAGGGTGGAGAAAAGAGAAAGAACAGAAGAAGGGGGACAAAAGAACGCCACCATCTCAGCCTACCTAATTGAATGACTCTCCTACCTGACTCTCCTTGTCAGCTCCCATGTTCCTTCATTCCCCCTGACAGGCCTTAAAATCCACCCCCCATCTCATCAAATCCCTCCCCCTCCCTCCCCGCTTATTCTCTAAGCCGCAGATTACTTTTTCATAAAATTCAATTTCTAGCCCTTCTCATTACTTACTCACTTAATGTGGCTGGCTGTGGGGAGGGGAGCAAAGGAGGAGGATGAAGGGGACGGGGGGACACGGTGTTCTGTGCAGCACTTATCCAGCCTAGTTACTGAGGCCCCTCGCTGAGGTGTATTAGAGTCTGATATGAGCAGATAATGGACTTCTGTCTCACAGAGGGAGCCGGCACTGGCATATTTGGAGATTGCAGCATCGCGTCAGAGGATGGCAAGTCTCACGATTGTCTTCTGTGACTCCTCTCCCACTGGGAAGAGTCCACTGGGGGAGCCATTTGTTCAACAAATATTTACTAAGAGCCTTTTTATAGACCAGGCACTCTATTCGGTGTTGGAAGTGTAGCCGTTGTAAGAGGGGTCCCTTACCCAGACCTTGTGGTTGGGGAAGAATTTGGGAGGAAGTGATACAGGTGAAAAACTGAATAAGAATTATACAACCTCAAAAGAGAAAATCAATGTCTTAATTCGGGTTCCTCTCAAAACAGAGCCTGAAACAAGGTCCTGAGGGCAGGTATTTCACTTGGGAGATAATCTCAGGAAACCAGAGCAAGGAAGTAGGGGGAGTGAGACAGGGAAGGAGAGAAAACCAATAAAGAGCAGATTATTGACCTAGTTACTTCTACAGAAAACTCAGGGCTCTCTGAATAACCATGCAGAATGAACTTCAGAATTATCCTCTTGAAGGAAGGAGGGTGGGGCATTCACCTGACTCCTGTCCCTGTTGTTTGAGGGTGGCCCCCGGAGGTATTCGTTTTTCTGCACTTCCCATGCTGCACGTGTGTGGGCTGAGCAGCCTTCTCTGGATTCAGAGAAAGCCCTGAGTCAGAAAAGCAGAGAGATACTACATTTAATGCTTGAGATAAGATGGTGGCAACAGGCTCAGATTTTTCTACCAGAGTTGCACTGAAATCAGGTCACCTGAGGGAATGGGGCATAGGGCAAAGAAAGCGTCTGTTACAATCCACCCCTTATACTGCTCAGATCTGCTCCTGACCCAAATATGTGCACTTCGTCACTGAATTTTCAAGATGTAGCTGGCCTTAATCTCTAAAATAAAAAATAAAAATAAATAAAATCCTTCAGGCAAGAAAGTTAGTGGGTCAAGGTACAATACCAGCTGCTACAACAGGTCCTAAGGCTACAATTGATAGTCATAAGTTATATCCTTTACCACTTATACTACATTTCCTTCACCTTCAGTCACTACTTCAGCTGGCCTGGGTTGCTTTCTGCTTGAGCGGGGTAAGCCCTTGGTTGCCTTGCCTTCCTCAGGCTATGGTTGCTGCAATTGCCCACTCACTTACCAGGCATGGAAATATCATGTCTGTCCCAGTGAATCCCTGAGCTCCAGACTGAGTCCTCCTTGCCCTCATTAGACAGCAGTAACCCCAGCTCTTTATGAAAATCATGGTCAGATACGCCCCACCTTTCTTTGCTTGCTATTCCACTGACATGAAGATCCCAAAGTGACCAGGCACACTCACAGTGTCACTCACAGTGGAACCCTGCAGTGTCTCCTGGTAAGATATGTTCCCCACAGGAACCAGAACTTTTACTGCACCAAAGCCTAGAGTTGTAACAACAGAAAGCACACATTCTCCACGAACACTACTAGAAATGGTGATGAGTGGACCCAATCCTATTTCCACCCCTTGTTTCCCAGAGACGTGTATCCTAGCTTTGGGGAACACAGCACCATACATTAGCCATTGATTAAGTACATATACCATATCCTGGAGGGCACTACCACAACCCCACAAAGTGTCCTTCACAAACTGGCACCTTCCCTAAACCTTCATTAGGCTATTCCAGTATTCAATCAGACTAGCTGCTTCCAGACAGTGTGTTACAGAGTAGGCCAGTGAATTTAATTACATGTCTCATGACCATGTTGACCCTTCACCATGAAATGAGTCTCTTGGTCAGAGATGATGTTTTTGTGGGATCCCAAGCTGATAAATCAGGCACACTTTAATCCCGCAAATAGCAATACTAACAGAGGTACTGCAAACAGGAACAACAAATCAAATCCAATGAGGAGGCCAAATGGGTGAGCTGAACAGGGATATGACAGAGACCACCACCCTGCATCTTTTAGCTCTTTGAGGGTGGCACTAATCTCTGCAATTCCATCTGGATAGTTTTTGACTTTCTATCCTGGTTACAAAGGGGGAAAGTTAAGGAGGTTCCATCTGGCTCTCTTACCATAAAAACTCTTATCCATAGTGAGGGCACCAATGTGAGTGTTCTGCTAATGTCTAAGTATATCCATCCCAGTAATGCACACAAGGGTTAGAGAAATGACTGCAAGAAGAGTTTATGAACCTATTCAAGATACTGTAAAGTGAACAGAGGCAGGACTCCATTTATCACCTGGCCTTCACATACCCCCAGTCTAACTGGGGAACTTTGAAGGCATCACAGGTCTCCTAGCATCAATGATAGTTCAGACCCTGTATCCAGTAGCCCTCAAAAGGGATCTCTTTCTTTGGTGAATGGTTATGGGTCCCTTTGGGAAAGCATTAAGGAAATACTTACTGTAATGTATGTACTCGGGGTAGCTTTACAGGTTCTTCCTCAAGAGGACCCAGTCTTTCCATCAGTTATGGGCTCTGGGTCTAAGAACTAGCTCAGATCTGGAAAGTGGGTGAGGAATCATGGTTTTCTACTGCAGTGACTGATATCAGTCATCAGTATTTTTTATTTCTCTTGATCATACAATTCATGGAATCCTCTAGCTGGCCACCCATCTATCTAGTCCCTAGGAACAATGCAGTGTGTTGTCCGTCACCACAGTTCCCTGGCACCCTAGTGGCCACTCTGGTCTTGCTTCTCACTATGATAATTATGTCCACCTGCAGACCTCAGCTAGTCCAGAACCTTCTCATCCCCCATCAATGCAAGGGAACTCAGTTCCATGGCTGTACCCCTTACTGTCAGCTCTGGCCTACAGAGGACAGCCACCTGCTCAGTGATGCTAGAGAGCCCCCCTCACTTGTGCATTCCTGATCGACTTAATGCTGAGTATCCTATTGGCCCTCCCAGGGCACATAGATTTAGGTGGTGGGTTTCCTGGTTTCATGTAGTAAATCCATTGAAATACATGCACTTCTATGAGCCTTCTGACCCCCTCCTCAGTGCTCTGCTGAGGCCATTCTGATATCCTCAAGGGGCCATTCCAGCAGCATATTAGAACTGGCTCCAGAAGTCCCTGCCAGAACATTAAATCCCGAGTCATGGGAGGGGATCCCCGTGTCAATAAATCAGTTTTCAGCCTATATTCCACCCCACACCAAGTCTTAGCCCCCAGATTCCACTTCCATACAGATTTCCCAGTTTCTACTATCATATATCAGCCAGGTCCTCCTGCAACTCTTTCAGTGAGTAAGTATTTCCTCCTGTAACGGGAAATATGTGTCTTCCCTTGAGCTAGGCTAAGATCTGACTCCAGTTAACAATTTGGGTGGCAAGGGGGGTAGATCTTGAGGTGGGACAAGCATCATCATCTTACAAAGCTATCATCTTGGGAGAGGTTTCTGCATCATCTTCAGGCAAGAAGACACTGATCTACTCTAACAAGGGGGAGGGAACTGCTGCTGTCAGCCAAGAGAGTTCAGGGGAACCTGGGAGTTCAGTGTCCTCAGGTGCATCACCGAATAGCCCCATCTTATTCTCAGGCTCCCATTCCTTCTCTATCAGACCTGACTTGAACCTAGGAGACCTGTGGAGATTGCACGTTCAGTCTCCTTTGCACTTCTGCTCCCTTACCATTAACTCCCGGGCCGGGGTTCTGGCATCATCTGCCCTCTAACTGTACCTCACCCAATCCACTGAGTGAGAGTCTCAGTAATTGAGATACTTCAGTACATCAGAGGTTATTACACCCCCCACTAGCCACCTGCAACGGTAAGGGGTGTTCCAGAATCCCACACAAAGGATATATTCTCTAGGGCCAATTGTAGTATTAACTGTCATGTTTAGGGTTCCCCTAAAGGCAGAACCTGAGACAAGGTCTTAGGTACAGGTAGTTTATCTGAGAGATGATCCCAAGAAACCAGAGTAAGGAGGTAGGGACAATGAGACAAGAAGAAAAGTGAAAACACAACAAGGGTACTTGGCTGAGCTAGTTTCAATGTAGGCAACTGGAGCTCAGTCCTGCTGGGACCCCCAAAGAACCATGTGCAATATACTTTAGAGTTGTTTCTCTAGGCATGAAGGATGGGGACATCAGTTCACTGACTCCTAGCCCACATTGGTGCCCCCAAGGATAAAAACTACCCTACCCCACCCTTCCAGACTGTGTTTGTGCACAAGCTCAGTGATTTCCATGGCTTTAGAGAGAGGCCCGTGTCAGAAAACAGGAAGGCAATGCAGCCCGTGTTTGAGGTGGGGCAATAAAGGAATTCATGGGGGACTTCCCTGGTAGCGCAGTGGTTAAGAATTCACCTGCCGGGCTTCCCTGGTGGTGCAGTGGTTGACAGTCCGCCTGCCGATACAGGAGACGTGGGTTCGTGCCCCGGTCCAGGAAGATCCCACATGCCGCGGAGCGGCTACGCCCGTGAGCCATGGCCACTGAGCCTGCGCGTCCGGAGCCTGTGATCCGCAATGGGAGAGGCCACAGCAGTGAGAGGCCCGCGTACTGCAAAAAAAAAAAAAAAAAAAAGAACCCCCCTGCCAATGCAGGGGACACAGGTTCGATCCCTGGTCCGGGAAAATCCCACATGAGGTGGAACAACTAAGCCTGTGCACCATCGAGCCTGTGCTCTAGAGTCCGCGTGCCACAACTACTGAGCCCACGCGTCACAACTACTGAAGCCTGCACGCCCAGAGCCTGTGCTCCGCAACACGAGAAGCCACTGCAGTGAGAAGCCCATGCACCGCAACGAAGAGTAGCCCCTGCTCACCGAAACTAGAGAAAGCCCGCGTGCAGCAACAAAGACCCAGCGCAGCCAAAAATAAAAAATATAAATAAATAAATACTTTTTTTTTTTAAGGAATGCATGGAAGAGTCCATGACAGCTACACTGAAATCAGCTGGGCTGAAGGGGTATGACATGAGACTAAAAAAAATTTTTAAGCATCTGCAACAAAGTGTTTCTGACAGCAG
>NW_006771270.1:357643-367702 GCF_000442215.2 Lipotes vexillifer
GCAGGAATAGCATGTGCAAAAGGCCAAAGGTGAGAGAGAAGATGGTTAGAGTACCAAGGATTTGAGGGAAAAGGACTTGAGACAAAAGAGGTAATCTCTGGTGCAGGAACTCTCATAGGTTGTGTTAAGATTTTGAATTTTACCCTGAGAGAATCTGAACACCATTGTAGGGTTTTAAGCAGGGGAGTGAAATGATGATGAACTTGTTGTAGAGCTTTGTAGTAAAAGCCACAAATTGTTCCCCAATACCACCACTCACCTTCTTCCTCAGTGCCTCTGATTTGTCAACAGGCACATGACTCCAGCCCAAGTCTCTCTTGCATCTAGGTATGGCCATGTGACTCAGTTTTGGCCAATGCGATGTGAGTGGAAATGGTGGGTACACTGTCTAGGAAGTGTCCTTAAATGGAGTGTCCTCCTCCCTGATGGCTGGACTGCAGATGTAATAGCTGGAGCTGGAGCAGCCATCTTGGTCCACCAAGTGACAAGGTAAAAATGGCAGAGCACTGAAATAAAAAGGAGCTTCAGTGCCTGACAATGCCATGGAGCACAGCCACCATGCAAGCCACCTGAACTGCTCACCTACAGACTTTTCCATGTAATTTTGAGTCTCTGTTACTCGCACTCCAACTTAATTCTAACTGATACAGGGCTATGGAGTGAACACAAACACATCAGTTAGAAAGTTATGGCAAGAATCCATGCAAAGGGTAATGATAGCTTGGACTGGGGTGGTGGTGGTAGAAATGGAAAGAAGTGAATGAACTGGAGATATTTTGGAGGTTAAATCTATGGCTTGGTGTTTATGGGGGCATATGTGGGGTAAGAGGGAAGGAGCAATCTAGGTGATGCCCAGGTTATAGGCTTGAGCAAACGGGGGGTGGTGGGACCTAGATTGGGAATGACGATGAGGTGAGCAGATACTCTGTTCCTTTGTTCCTAAGTGGGGACTGAGATACCTGGTACCAGGCCCTCAAGGGCACCTGCTCCCATGAAGGAGACCGTGAATCAGCTTCCAAAACCAGCTCAAGACTCACCCTTTCGGTAAATCTTCTCAGATTATTCCTGCATCCCCACTCGCAACACCATTCAACTTGTTCCTTGTTCTTGACATACCCAACATCCATTCTCAGTATTTCATATGCAGCTCAGAGAATATCATTGAGACTATGCTCTATGTACGATGGAGAGATGGCTTGGTTGGAACCAGAGTTAACTCAGGCACTTTGTTAGACACTGGGGATAGAAATAAAACTGAAGTCTCCATTCTCAAGTGGCTCACAGTAAAGACGGTAGATTAGTAAAGCAAATGCTCTCAATTCCAGAGAATCCATCCAATGTCAGTATGTTCTGGGTGCACGATTTCCCCCAAAGAAAGTGGTTGTCCCTGCGTGGAGGCTTAGAGAAATTGTCACAGGTGAGGGGGCATCTGGACCAGACTGTGACAGCAAGATGAGGACAGACATTCCTGGCAAAGATACCTGCTATACAAAGACATCTGAGAATGAATCGGTGTCATAATTTCAGAGAATTGTTAGCAGTTGAGCATTCCTGGAGTGTAAAGTTTTCATGGTTTTTGGAAGAAGGAGGGATTGGGAACTCAAAATGCAGTCAGGACCCGTGTCAGAGGGAACTCTGTGAGCCATGCTATGTGGTCTGGACTGTAGTTATGGGCAACAGAGGGGGTGGAAATAAAGAAATTTAGGCAGGAGAGCGCTGAGATATACAGCAAAGCAGTCATCATAATTACAAAAATTGCTAACATGTAATGAGTGCCTCCTATGTGTCAAGACTGGCGCTAAGCATCTTACCTAGATAACCTCATGTACTCGCCACCCAGTACAATGAGTATCATTATCATCCCCATTTATACAGATGAGGAAACTGAGGTCTGCAGATTATGCAACTAACCCAAAGTTACACAGTTAGTAAGTGGGAGAGCCAGGATTCCAACCAGAGAGGTCTGCCTCCAGAGCCCATGGCCTTAACCAAGATGCTAATGCTAACATCCCCTCTCATTGCTCATGTAATGAGATGTATAATGAGGTACATTTCATTGCAACTGTGCTTTAAGTCATTCCATGTATAGTGGTGGGGAGGAGGGAGAGGCGGGGTGTTTGTACAAAAGGAGTTTTCAATAAATATCTCTGACCAAGGGAGAAATTGAGACATACACATGGAATTCTAGATGGCTAAAACTCAATGCACTTTAGAGAAAATCCAGTCTAATTCTCTCACATTCCCAGAGATGAAACTGAGGCTCAGAGAAGGGGGTCACACAGACAGTTGGTGGCAGGATCTGACGCTGATACTTTTCTTACACTATCAGGGGAAATTAGCAGTGCCCCCGTAGTCTATTCCTTACCACTCTGCATAACACTATCTTTCTGGAGGTACTAGCAAATTGTACTCACTCCCTGAGAGTAAAAGAACAGCTTTGTTCTTTTTCTTTTTAAACAGCAGAGGTCCCAGAAACAAAGCCAGAATCAGCCCTGAGAAACTCGATGTGCACACTGCAAAGTCTGGGCCAGCAGGGAGTCAGTTGAAGGAAAAGCAAAACTTTCTCCAAAGCCATCATTATAGGGAGGACTTTGACCATGAAAGAAGAAAAGATTAACAGGTCAAATAAAGAGCTCCAAATATGACCCAGTAAGCCCACTACTGGGCATATACCCTGAGAAAACAATAATTCAAAAAGACACATGCACCCCAATGTTCACTGCAGCATTATTTACAATAGCCAGGACATGGAAGCAACCTAAGTGTCCATCGACAGATGAATAAAGAAGATGTGGCACATATATACAATGGAATATTACTCAGCCATAAAAAGAAACGAAATCGAGTTATTTGTAGTGAAGTGGATGGACCTAGAGTCTGTCATACAGAGTGAAGTAAGTCAGAAAGAGAAAAACAAATACAGTATGCTAACACATATACATGGAATCTAAAAAAAAAAATTGGTACTGATGAACCTAGTGGCAGGAGAGGAATAAAGACATAGACATAGAGAATGGACTTGAGAACACAGGGGAGGGGGAGGGGGAGGGAGGGAGATCAGCTCAGTGCTTTGCAACGACCTAGAGGGGGGGGATAGGGAGGGTGGGAGGGGGGGCTCAAGAGGGAGGGGATATGGGGATATACGTATGCATATGGCTGATTCACTTTGTTGTACAACAGAAACTAACACAGTATTGTGAAGCAATTATACTCCAATAAAAATCTATTAAAAAAGAAAACATGAAATGTAATTTAAAAAAAAAAAAGAAAGAAAGAGCGCCAGCCAAGTCCCCAAATCCCAGAGTGGGAGCAAGTGAGCCTGCTCTGGGCTCACTACCTTTCTCCATGGTCAAGGTCAAAGCCAAGCAGACAGCTGCCCAGGGTTATGGCAAACTGAGTCAGAACTCTGAGCCCAACCAAGTCATCGGTCCACCACACACACACACACACACACACACACACACACACACACACACACACACACACACACACGTACACACACACAAACCCCATCCTCATCATCCCCCAGGGTGCCTAGGATCTTTGTAGTGTCTCCAAAAGGAAACTAAGATGCAAGACATTTCGAATGATGCAAATGCCAGAAAGGGCACCAAAGTTTGGAGATTCTTTCTCCTTCCTTGACACACTGTGACTAGGTTCGTTAAATTTGTACTCTACGCTCTGTTCCAAAAGGGGAGCTGGTGGTATGGTGTAGAGGAAAGAGCACTGGACTTGGAGACAGAAGGTTCTGGTCCTCTTAGCATCTGCTGTGTGAACTTGGGCTTCCTATTTACCCTTTCTGAGCCTCAGTTTGCTGACCTGAAAAAAACTGAAGGCTCTTTCAAGTTCTAGGATCTTATTAAATACAATGGGTCAGTCTCTTTTCTTCCCCCTCCCAACCAACCCCTATTCGCCCCTGCCTTTGCTCTGGCTATTCCTCTTACCAAGAATGCCCTCCGAGATCCCCTCCATCGATTCAAATCAAAACCCAACTTTCTCCAAGAATCTTCTTCTAATTAATCCCACAACTCTGTGCTCCTTACTACAGAGCCCCTTAGCAAGTCTGTGCTATTTCTCAAATAAGTTGCCTTGCAATCCTTCATGCATGAGTGGATTAGCTCTCCAGCTGGACAGCGAGCTCCTCCAGGGCAAGGACCCCAAACCCCAATTCTTCCCCCAAGGGTACTTGATAAATGTCAGGATCATGCTACTCTCTACCCCTCAACCACCTTCAGTTGGCTGAAGTTCAGGCTCCACATTGACTGCAGGCCAATGTCACTCATTTACTCAGCATGTATTTATTGAACACCTACTCTGTGCTGGGCACTGTGCTAGGTAGTGGAGATGCAACAGTGGACGAGACACAGCCCCTGACATCCCAGGTCCTTCACAATTGGTCCAGTCTCACCCTCCACCCTCCTCCAGCAAGGATGGTCCATTCCCTTGCTTTCTCCCTCTCTTTGACTTAACTTATGCTAAATCCTTGCTGGTATTTGCTCCCTCTCCACTCCTCACCATCTTTATAACTCCTAGAGAATGGAGAAGAGAAAAAAAAAAGGAAGGAAAAGAGAGAAGAGGAAGCATAAGAGGAGAAAGGATTACCAGAAAATATAAATCCAGCCCAACCATCTAGGGCTTAGAAAAACTCTGCCAAATTCCATCCTGTTGATTGGGACCTAGAAACCTGCTGCCCAGTGAGCAGGCCAGGGTAGAGTCACCTAGTGAAGGACAAAGTCAGGCCACCTCTCATTCATCCCAGAGATGCCCCCCTGACAGGCACTACTCACCCTCCTTCCTGATTCATCCATTAGCCCCACAGTCTCCGGGGTCACCCCCTCGTGCCTATTGCTTCACTCGAGTGATACAGCTGAAGCAGAATGCGTAGTTAAATGGCTGGAGAAGCCAGTGAGTACCAGACACACTAACCTGCCATCTCTGGTATTTCCCCTAATTGGATCAAGAACAAAACTCAATTTCCTTGCTTTTCCTCGTAATGCATAGGTTACAGATCAGTGCTCCTAGCAATTAGACTCCAGCACCTGCTATGCAGGAGCACAGGGATGCCAGTGGGCAGCATCTGGAGGCCTAGAACCCCTCTTGCCTGGCATCCCTACCCTCTATGCCCACAACCCTCCCTGGTCCTGCATCCAGGACATGCACTCATGAGCCGGAAGAATGAAGGCTCAGTCTCCAGGGGACAGAGGGGAAACATTGGGCATCTCTTTTGTGGAACATTTACTTCCTCTGACTTGCCCCCATGTCCTTGGGCTCTTGGAGGAGAAGATATTGTGCTGGGACATACAGACTCAAGTAGCTTTTGGCTGCTGGGGAGGAGCATACCATCGGCATCCCCTACAAATTAACAACTTTCTCTCCCCAGACTCCCAGCCAAACTTCCCCATAGCACCAGTACACAGTGATGAAGGCATTGGATCTAAGTCCTTCCCCATCAGATTAGGAACTCCATATGGGGAAGAAGTTAGCCACATGACCGTGAGCTCCCAAAGGACAGAGGCCAAGACTCCTCTTGTCTTCAGATTGGGGCTTCTGTGAGTGGAGACCTTTCATCCCTTTCCAGACTGGGGCACCTTCCCGAGACAGGGCTTTCCCTCCCCCATCAGACTGGGGACCGTGTCAAGGAAAGGTCTATTCTCTCTCACAGACTGGAGGCTCCCCCAGGACAGGGCTTACTAGATCCAGTTTATGTAACCTCCACTGTGTGCCAGGTGTTTTCCTGAACAAAGACTGAGACCTGTGTGAGGAGTGGCCAATACAAAGGAGGAGGCATGGCTAAGGCCAGCAGCTGAGATTGGGGCCATCTCTTCTGATCAAAACAACCACCTGAAGAAAGAGGGAAGAAATGGATGTACCCAGAACAGGGTAGTCAGTGTCTGCCCCTCTCTGCACAGGCTTTGAAGCAGAGCTGAGTCAGAATCCCAGCTTTGTTGTGTACAAGCTATGGCACTTGGGGCCAGTCCCATGACCTCAGTTTCGTAAACTGTAAAATAGAAATAACAAAGTCTACCTATAGGGATTTGGTGAGGTTCCTGCCGTATGACAGGTAAAGCCAGAATGTTGGGTGCTGACATCAGGCTGGGGGAAGGGGGAGCCTTCACTAACATCTTACAGAAAAACCTGAACGAACTTTTTGGCCAACTGAATAACATGTGCCCATTTCCTTGATTTCAACAATCCCATCACGGACCATTTCCAACTACCAATGTGGCATCACTGAGAACAGAGCTGGGAAGAGATGTGCTGAACTGGCTTTCAGAAGCCAGTTTGAGCTGGTTCTAGCGCATCACCATTTAGAACATACTAGATGCTCATGAAATGGTGACCACTCATTTGCTACCTGGTCAGGCTACACCTACACCATTTTTTTTTCTTTCCTTTTCTTTTTCTTTTTTTTTTTTTTTTGCGGTACGCGGGCCTCTCACTGCTGTGGCCTCTCCTGCTGCGGAGCACAGGCTCTGGACGCGCAGGCCCAGCGGTCATGGCTCACGGGCCTAGCCACTCCGCGGCATGTGGAATCTTCCTGGACCAGGGCATGAACCCGTGTCCCCTGCATCGGCAGGCGGACTCTCAACCGCTGCACCACCAGGGAAGCCCCCCTTTTCTTTTTTAATGTCTGAGTGTCACACTTAAGAGGGGCATGGGCAAGCTGGAGTATGTCTGTAGAGGGTGAGCTAAGGATGGTATAGCTGGACCAGCTAGTTCACCAAACCATTTCCCATCTCCTCTTGGACACACAACCAGACTATATTTCCCAGCCTCTCTTGTGGTTAGGGGCAGTCATGTGACTGAGTTCTGGCCAATAGAGTGTGGGCAAGAGTGATGTGCATCACCTCCAGACATGACCCACTCACTGGCTAAATGGAGAGAACTTGAAGGTCCTACAGGAGGGCAGAGCCCAAGAAGCAAGGAAACAGGGATGTGGAATTATTGCACTGAAGGCCACCTGCTGAATGCCTGCACTGGACAGTTAGTTACATGAGACAGAAGTCAACTCCTGTCATGTGAGGGAAGCCACTGACATTTGGACATGGTGGATCACAGCAGTTAGCCCATTCTGACTACCACAGGTGGACTCGCAACCCCACCATGGGAGGGACGGCTGAGGAACTGCTGCCCTGGAGAAGAAGAGGTCCAGCAGAGGACATTATACATTATCCTCAAATACTTTATGACTGTCAGAGGGCAGGGTTGTCCTGTATGACCCCAGAGAGCAGCTGTAGGACCAATGGGAGGAAAGTTACAGGGATCCACATCCCGGCTCAACATGCAGGAAGATGTGGTCAGAGAGAAACCTTAGGAGGTAGTGAGCTCCAATCCCTGGGGGGTGCGCAAACGGGCAAGAATCCTGCGAAAGCTACTTGAACTTCAGCTAGCAGCTTGACATCAGCTTCATGCTCTGAAGCGGTGTTAAGACCTTGGAGTCTGTGACTGTTGATCTATCATATTCCCCACTAAGATGCTACTTCCTCCATCAGTCCAGGATCTCCCAAAGGCCCTGGCTTGATTCCTGAGCGAGACAGAGAGCCCTCAGGGCAAAAGTTCTAATTCTCCTTCAGACTCCCCCCCTGCTCATCCAAGCCCCAGCAACCAACAAGGGCCCCATGACCAAATGTGGGGACGGGATTCCGTGTTTGGGGGAGATCTGGTTACTAGGGAAAGCTACATTCCTGAGCGGGAGAGGGTGGAGAATGAACAGACAAGACTGAGCGGGGAGTGCAGGCAGAAGCAGGAGACTGATCTGGAAAGCAATTTGCGCTGGAGGAAAGGAGGGTTGGCTGTTCCCAAGCATCCAGCAAAGGCAGTAATCTTCATCTCTGTCTGCTTTGTCCAAGGAGGAAGGCTCAGAGGGAACCTCAGTAGCGTAACCTCGAGAGAGAAGCTCTGGCTTGGCCCTCCAGAGGCTTCTTTTTTTTCTTTTTTTTTTTTTATTTATTTTTGGCTGCGTTGCGTCTTCGTTTCTGTGCGAGGGCTTTCTCTAGTTGCGGCAAGCAGGGGCCACTCTTCATCGCAGTACGCGGGCCTCCCACTATCACGGCCTCTCTTGTTGCGGAGCACAGGCTTCAGACGCGCAGGCTGAGTAGTTGTGGCTCACGGGCCTAGTTGCTCCGCAGCATGTGGGATCTTCCCAGACCAGGGCTCGAACCCGTGTCCCCTGTATTGGCAGGCAGACTCTCAACCACTGCGCCACCAGGGAAGCCCTCCAGAGGCTTCTTGACATGAGAGTCTGGACTGTGCTCTCCTTTAGCATCCACACACACACACACACACACACACACATCCCTTTCCACCTCTGCTCTGGCCTGCTATCTCCTCAAATATTTCCCAAAGCCAAGCTCCCAAAAGCACCCTGAGATTTCTGGGAAATCCGGAGGCTGGGCCCGGGGGAGTGGTCAGGAAACAGGCAGAGAGAAAAGGCTTCGGGGTATTTTCCTGAAAGAGTCATTAAGATGTATTAAATCCTGAGGTCTCCTCCTCCTGCCCACACCTGGTCCACCTCTGACAGGGCCTCCCATCACCACGTGCTCCACATTAGGGCCAAATTGAATTAGAATAATTAACTTTTGGTCACACTTTTAATTTGGTGCCAGAAATAAGAGAGCTAATGGAGATTAAACAAGGCTCTGACTCTGGAGACCAGTGTGGAAGCTGCACAGGGAGGCCCCAGGCTCTGGTGGGGAGGGGAACAAACAGCCAGAGGGAAGAGGCTGAGCCAGACGTATGCGGTGTGTGAACCACAGCCTGCCTGTAGTGTTTATGCACGTGTCCGTGTTCTGTGCCAGTGTGCACTCACTGCCCGTGGGAAGAGGCCTGTGTGTCACACAGGCAAACGTGTACTCATGTGTATGCGTACACAGGTATCTGGAGGTTTGCACACACGAATGGCTCTTTGTACATGTGTGAATGCACATGTGCACACATTGCTTTAAACCTTAGGCAGGCAAAGCTGCCTGACTTTTATGGAATCCTAGCAGCTCTGACCTGAAAGGGGCCTTCATTAATGTCTTCAAATCCACCAACTGCTTGAGGCTCTTCTAGCACATTTTCCCCAGGAGAGTACACATCATCAGCCCACACTACCTGACTGATGGGGTGCACACCACCACCGAAGGCGCCTGCGGAGCCCTTCCTGCAAGAAAATACTTCCTTCCTCCAACACTCACCTGTAGTCCTGGGTCTGCCTCCAGCGTCACACAGAACAAGGCCTATCCCTCTCCCTCAGCATCACCCAAAGGTGTGACTGTTGCCTTCTAAGGAATCTCTAGGTGACGCATATGGTTCTCCCCTAGGGTCTCCCTCCCCAAAAAGTGGGGCTTATTTTTCTGATTAAAAAAGAGCTGTGCCATTATTTTTTTAAAAAGAGAGAGAGAGGGACTTCCCTGGCAGTCCAGTAGTTAGGACTCCGCACTTCCACTGCAGGGGGCACAGGTTCGTTCCATCCCTGGTCAAGGAACTAAGATCCCGCATGCCTCATGGCACAGACAAAAAAAAAGAGAGAAAGACAGAGAGAAACCTCCCTAGATCCTCCTACAGGACTTCACTCGACATAACATTTGCACATGGCACCGAACACTCAGTCACATGCCAGGGCATGAGGGAGACAAGCTGGGATACACTCCAGCCAGAAGGCCCTGGGCTCATCTGCTCCAGCCATGGTCAGACTTCACATGCATCAGAATCACCTGGTGGAATTCATTAAAATACCGATTCCCAGGCCCTTACTCGGAAGTTTTGATGCTAAAAGCCTACAGAGGGCACTGGTCCTCCTCACTTTTAACAAGCAGCCGGGTGACTCTGATGCAGCTGCCCATGAAGAGTTATTTGAGAATATCGACGTCATCCAAGCCCCTCATTTTACAGATAGACTGAGGCCCAGAGAGAGAGAGATGCTCAGAGTGAGGAGGAAACTAAGCCAATACTGGCGCCCTATTTTCCAACCCCTGGTGCTCATTCCTACCACCAACCCAGGATGAATAAACACAGACTGCATCCCTCTCAGCCTGTTTCCCCCAAGGGAGCCCATCCCCGCCCCGCCCCCCCCCC
>NW_006771270.1:368650-372917 GCF_000442215.2 Lipotes vexillifer
CCCCCCACCACCACTAAGGGATATCCAAGTCCAGGAGAGAGGCATCCTTCTTCAAATCTGACATTTCCATCTGTTCCCACACTTATCCCTGGCCGGGGAGTCAGTAAGACAGAGGCATGGATCAGCAGCCTCATGTCTGGTAAATGAAGTGTTTCCCAGATCTGGAGGAGCTGAGATTCGTGGAGGCCACCGCTGCATTGGAGGGAAATTCCCATCAGGGAGTGAGAAACAGATGAGGACCAAGGCCTCACTGAGGATTCTCGGGGGTGGGGGGAGATGAGCCAGGCGAGGGGAGGCCAGCCTGGAATTCACCAGAGTGAGAAGACAGCAGACACACAGGGCCTGGTAGCAGCCAGAGGCCTCACCTCCCACAGAATCCAGAGTTACCTTCCAGAGTCTGGCTACATCCTTCTGCCACACTAACCTGCCACGTCCACCCAGGGGCCTGAGGTCCTCTGGTCAAACCTAGCCCTACAAACATAAGGACCAGAGAGGACAAGTGAGGACATAAGATCACATAGCTTTTCACGGCAAAGTCCAGTCTCCCAGCTCCTAGCCTGTATCCTTTCTGCTGTGCCACTCTCATGCTTGCTGCAAGAAGCCAGCACCAACTGGAACTATCTCAAGTGGCTAGATAATGAAGAAACATAAATAATAAGGAGAACGTTACACCAGATCTTCTCCCAACAAAGTGAAAGCAAAACCAAAGTGCCTGAGACCAAGCCAGGAAAAATTGTCTTTCACAGACATTGACCTTCCCCATTACCTACAACCATTGTCTCCCTGCCCTGGTCTCCGAGACACCCTCACTTTCTAGGATTAAGTGAGAGCAAGCACATGCCTTCAAAACTCAGAGTGCCCTGGACACTTGAAAGCAGGAGACTAAAAAAGAAGAAAAGGGAATTTGACTTCTTTCAAGCCTGCTCCCTGATTTCATTTGGTCTGAGGTCTTATTTGTCTTAAGCGATGGCACCAAGGCCACATTCCATTTCCAAGACTGTTTTGAAGGTGAGATTCCCCAGAGGAGGGGGGGGGGGTTCATCCCCGAGTGCTTCGACATCACTCATGGTCACCATCACCTGCTGTCTCCACCAGCGATGGCCCCACCAGGCCCCAGCAACACTCAGCCTCATCTCTCTGGATGTGACAGGTCTGCCAGGCCCCCAGGTGAGCTGGGAGCTGTGCGCCCCTGATGGAAGAGTGGGAGCAGAGGGAAACGAGGCAAGGGAACAGCCCAATCCCCTTGCCATGGCAGCAGAGAGGCAACAGGGGACAGACCCCAGGCTGGGCAAGTCCCTCCTTTTCTCCAGCTGCTGGGAAGGGTGTGAGCAAGGAGGGAAAAGAGGGGTCCTTGGTGCCAGGCCCCTGTGCGTGAGAAAGGGCTCGATGGGAGAGGGTCCAGCTGGGAGATGGGTGCTGGTGTTTCTGCCCAAGTCCAGGCCCCACTGTGTGCTTGGGAACATCTCACTTTCTCAGGACCCCATCTCCCTGGCTTTCTCCCCTGCCCTGCTTGTGAATGCAGAGGAGAAAGATAAGAAGGGAACAAAATGTATCATCAAGGACATCTTACTGTCTTAAGTCAGGGGGACAGAGTCCAGGCCCTGCCCACAGCTCAATGCACACGTGCCCTTGGCAGGTCCATCTGTCCTTGGCCCCAGTCTTCCCCATCCTGCAGAAGCAGCCCATCCCTGACCCTTCCAACACCGGATGCCTCCCATCTCACTTCTCCCTCCGTGGGCATCTCTCCCTCCTTCTCCCTTTCCCATCTCTGCCCCAGGAGGAGCACTGAAGGAAAAATCATGAATGCTATATAAATAAGGCATGTGATCAGGGATCAGGGGAGGGCCCCCGAGAAAGTAACTTGGTATCTGAGACCTGAAAGCTGAATTGAGTTTGCCTACAAAAAAGGATTAGAGAGGAGTGTTCTGGGTAGAGGGACAGCCTGTACAAGGCTCCAAAGTAGAAAAAAGCTCGACTCACTCACTGAGGGACTAAAGAGAGCCTCCTCTAAAGAGAGGAATGAGGGCTTCCCTGGTGGCGCAGTGGTTGAGAGTCCGTCTGCCGATGCAGGGGACGCGGGTTCGTGCCCCGGTCCGGGAGGATCCCACATGCCGTGGAGCGGCTGGGCCCGTGAGCCATGGCCGCTGAGTCTGCGCATCTGGAGCCTGTGCTCCGCAATGGGAGAGGCCACAGCAGTGAGAGGCCTGCGTACCACACACACAAAAAAGAGAGGAATGGAAGGAGCCAAGATACTTCAGAGGAATCAAGGGCCCTGGGGCTCCTCAGATGTGGGGAGGAGGGGGAGGCCCTCGCGCAGCATAGAGGTGGAGGTCACCTGTCCCCGTGACCCCCACACCTTCTGCTAAGTACAACACGCTCTGAGAGCAGGAACTGTGCCTTTTCATCTGGCACCTCGAGGAACCTCACTAATGCCAAAAACTGTCTCCCTGCTTTGGCTCCTGCCCTCTGCATATAAGGCTCGACCCAGCCATCAGAGCATCCTGTGAAAACTGAAGTCAGGTCCGGGCACTGCTCTGCTCTAAACCCTCCAATGGCTCCATCTCATTTGGGACAAAAGCCAAAGTTGCAACAATGGTCTGCAAGGCCCTGCGTGCTCTGCTCCTCCCTGTCTCTCTGCCCTCATCGCCTACCACTCTCCCCTGCATCCTTTCTGCTCCAGCCACACTGGCCTGCTTGCTGTTCCTCACCCCTGCCAGGCCTGCTCCTGCCTCAGGGCCTTTGCACATGCACAGATATTCACACTCCCTCCCCTCTTTCAGATCTTTACTCAGATGTCCCCTGCCGGGTAAGGCCCTCCAGCCAACATCCATGAATTATACCACCAGCACCCCCAATCTCCCCTCATGCTTTATGTCTTCCTCCATAGCATGTACCATCATTAATAATGCTATCTTTTAAATTTATTTTGTTTGTTTTTGTCACCCCCTCTAAAATATAAATTCCTTGAGGACAGGGGTTGTTTTACTATTATTACTATTATTGGTTTTGTTCATTGCCATATTCCTTAATACCTACAATAGTTGCCTGGTACATACTGAATATTTGAAAAATGAATAAGAAAGAGGTGGGGAGGGAGTGGGGGAGGGAAGTTTCCTCTCCTCAAAGTCCCGGAGGCACTGGACATCTCATCTCAGACAAAAGCGGGTGTCGAATCGTAGCTGGGATCGTAGGTAGATGTGAAGCACACGGTTCATTCTGAGCACTCCACACTCAAAACTACCCACAGTGACAGTTCAGACTCACAAAAGGGAAGAGGCAAGTTTCCAGCCATGGACACCCCTGCTGTGAAGGGCTGGCATGAGCTGTGAATTCACCATCATTCCAGTGCCCTCCACCTCCACCCCGGGCCACGATCCAAAAGAGCTTCTAAACGCCCTCCTGGCTCCTAGGGTGAGCCTTCCCCAGACACTGCTGAGATCACCAGGGCAGCGAGCAAGCTCTTCAGTGAGGCCCATCTCGGTGACTGGAGGCCTGGGGAATCGTTGACCCTCCGCTTTTCTACCTTGAAAATGTGAGTGACAATGGTCCCTGCATGTCCTGTCTCACAGGGGGTTTGCACAGCTCAAGTGTGTGTGAAAACGTAAACTTCCACACGAGTTTTTCTGGTCCTTAAACTCTCCTCCACCCAAGCCCATTATTTCATGATTCACAGAATAAACACCACATCTTCCCTTTCACTCCCAAACCAGTTTAAAACTCTACATTTTGGGAATTCCCTGGTGGTCCAGTGGTTAGGACTCGGTGCTTTCACTGCTGAGAGCCTGGGTTCAATCCCTGGTTGGGGAACTAAGATCCCACAAGCGGGGCAGTGCGGCCAAAAACAAAACTTATACGTTTTGCAGAAAGAAAACTCATCTGCCTGGACCCCCTGGTTTGCCTTATGTCTATCTTTGTGTCTCTTTTTCTTTTTTTTAACTCAATTCAATTTCTTTTTCTAACGCAGCCTCCCTTTGTGTGAGTGTATGTGGTGTGTGCGTGCGTGTGTGGTGTGTGCGTGTCTCTGTCCATCCATGCTCTCCCTCTTCTCCATCTGTCACTTTGAGTATCTCTGTTTCCCTCCTTCTCTGCCTCACCCTGTTCATCTCTCCGTGTCCCTCTGTCTCACACTCACTTTCCATGTTTCCTTCTCTGTCTTCTCTTCAGACTCTGCTGTTTCTCCATCTGTCTTGCTGTCTGTCTCTGTATCTGAATGTGTTTCTCCCTGTATCCTACCATCTCTCCCTCTCTTTCTCTCACTTTCTCTTTC
>NW_006771270.1:373078-389808 GCF_000442215.2 Lipotes vexillifer
CCTCTCCCTCTGAATCTCTGCTCGTTCCCTCTCTCTCTCTCTCCTCCCTAATCGCTTCTTGTCTCTGTGAGGATTTATGTGACATACGGACAGCAGTGGCAGCGGCCAATCTGAAAGGCTGCTTGCAGGTGTAAGAACTTAATGGGGGCTCCTTTGCTTAGGGAAGCCTGGGCCATCTCCCTTCTCCTGAAAAGAGAGAGGACAACTCTTTAGACAGCGCCCCTGTGCCCTCACTGTATTCAGGGACCTTTGCATCTCCTGCCTCCAAAGGAGTAAGTGTCACCATCAGCCTCTGCTTTTTTTTTTTTTTACGCGGGCCTCTCACTGTTGTGGCCTCTCCTGTTGCAGAGCATAGGCTCCGGACATGCAGGCTCAGCAGCCATGGCTCATGGGCCCAGCCGCTCCACGGCATGTGGGATCTTCCCGGACCGGGGCACGAACCCGTGTCCCCTGCATCGGCAGGCGGACTCTCAACCACTGCGCCACCAGGGAAGCCCCAGCCTCCACTTTTAAGTAACACAGTGGAGATGGCACTGGACCAGAATCAGGACACCTGGGTCTCACCCTACTTTGGTGGAGGCCTTGGGCAGATCGTGGCCCCTCTCTGAGTCTGTTTTCCCATCTGGAAAATGGCCACAATAGTCTAAGATTCCTGGAGCATTCTGCTGTAGGGGAATCAAGTGACCCCACACCATACCACATTCTGATGACAGCAGGGCTGTGGTCAGGGCTTTAACAGAGGAGGTGTTGCGACTGACAGAAACCCATAGCAGAGGTGCCAAGAGAGTGACCTGGGGGTGGAGAGTGGGCTCTGGAGCAGAGGCAACAGGGAAAGCCTTCTCCCATGTCCACCTGCCCTGCAGCTGGTGCCTGGCATCCCTCCCCGGGGTGTAGTTAATTTCCCCCATACTCTTGGCCAATGCCCACCCAGCACCCAGCATATCAGGTTTGGCTGCAGCAGCCAAGAGCCAGAGCGAAAGTAGGAGAGAGGTGGGTGAGAGCAGGAGCACCTGATTCCCAGAGTTGGTGGGAGAAAAGGAAAGTAAAAAGGCAGGCGGAAGAAATAAACACTTACTGCGCATCTGCTCTATAACTTGCTTGGTGCAAAATGCAGGATCTGAGCCTTGCTCAGAGCGGTTAAGTCACCTGGCTGGGGTTGCCCAGCTCATAAATGACCACACATGAGTAGGAAAGCACATCCTAAGGCCTGTGCTTTTCCTATACCAACGAGGACTTTTAGAGGAGGAGAGAAGAAACTCAGATAAGGAGAGGAACCTTGAAGACACGTTTTTTCCTACCGTACATTTCCCCAGCGGTCATCCTTATTGGTGGAAAAAAAGGTTAGGGGAGGTGGGTTTGCTTGGTCTGCAAAAGAGAATCTGGGAAGTATTTTCAGAGAAGCACTCAATTTCTATTTTCAGGTACTTGAAGGGCTTACATCAGGAAGGCAAAAAGATGTGATCTATTTCCACAAAATCGAGACCATGGACCCAACCTGCAACAAGAGAGGCTTGGAACAGACTGAAGGAAGGACTTCCTACCCATCAGAGCACTGGTACAGGTTTGAGTTCATTGCTGTAAGTTACATCAATAAAGGAGGGGCTCCCTCCCTGAAATGTGTCGGAAGGATGCTAACGTGCACGGACACAGAAAAATCCTCTGTGCCAGATAACCTGTTAGCGGCTCCTACAACTCTTGGGGTCAGAGGCATAGGTAAAGACACCACCAGGCACATTCAGACACACACACACTCAGTTCTTGGAGGCTTGAACACGGGCTTTTCCCAGATGAGGCTCTGCAGCCCACCTGCAGCCCTCACCCTCAACTTCCTCTGCATGGTGGCACCACAAGGACAGGGTTCCTCCAGCGGGCTGATGGGCACTGGTGCCCCTGCAGACAGGCAGGACGCCAGAGCCAACACTGCTATCTCCTCATCGCTCCAGGCAGCCACGTCTGAGCCCTCTCCCTTTCAGGAAGCCAAGCCAGGAAATTAACAGGGAGCCCAGACGCCTCCAGATACCTGCCCGGAAATTCAAACACGGTGCAGGCGGGGGCTGGCTTAGGAGAGCAGAGTGTAATGGGAGGGGCTCTTTGCAGAGGACAGTGGGTACATGCAGTGGGTGTGCACAAGCCCTTTTTAAAGGGGGTCTGCTGTCACAGATCACCAACCTGGGCTCCCTGGGGATGAGACCAGGAGGGACACAGCCAGCCTGTTCTGGGGAGCATGCTTCACCCAACAGCAGGAGGCCTCAGAGCAGGAGAGACCTGGCAGCAACTTGGTGATTTATTCTGCAGCTGCCTCCACCTAAAATCCCCTAGGGGATGCAGAGAGAGGGGACAGAAATGATGACGAGGCTTCTCCTTAGAGCCAGGAGCTGAAAAGAGGCCGCACTGATTCTGAAGGAAACACAGGTATCACAGCCAGGCAAACCTGGGCTCAAACCCACACTTTGTCGCTTACAGGTTCTGTGACCTTGTGTCTCAGTTGCCTCATCAATGAACTGGGCATAACAATAGCAAGGCAAGCCAACTGTTCTAAAAAATAATCCCCCAAATCTCAGGTGGTTTAAAGATATATTAACTTCCAGTCTAATTCCTTGGGGGCAAGGAGAGCTGTGCTCCATACAGCCATTCAGGAACCCAGGCTCTTCTTTTCAGATTATCCCAGGGCCTCAGGACTCTCGAGACCAGGGTTTCTCAATCTTAGCACCTTTGGGATGGCTAATTCTTTGTTGCAGGGATTGTGCTGTGCTTCTTTAGCAGCATCCCTGGCCTCTATCCACTAGCATTCCTCCAAGTTGTGACAACCAAAAATGTCTCTGAATATTGCCAAATGTCCCCAGGGAGAGGGGGAACAAAATTACTCCGCCTGAGAACCACTGCTTTACACGCCGCTCCCACCACCTCTCACACCAGCTAACCAGCAGAAGAGGAAAAAGAGAATACATGGAGCCTCACAAAGGGGGTTTGAGGGGCCAGCCTGGAAGAGGCATCATGCATTACATCGCTCACACTCCACTGGGCAGACTGAGGTTACCTGGCCCCACTGCAGGGCAGGCTGTGTGTCCAGGAGGGAAAGGAAACAGGGTCTTGGGAGCCTGTAGTCTTGCCTCTGCCACACCACCTCTTGGGGCTGTTGGGATGATTTGATGAGCTGAGAATTTTATGTAAATAAAATGCATGGCATATGGTAGGCTCTCAACAAATACTAATGACTAATATTCTTGGAGGGTTTGCATGAGCTCCATGCCATGCTCTGCACTTAGAATGCATTAGCTCATTGGATCCCCATTTGCTGATGAGGAAACAGAGGTGCAGGGAGGGCAAGTAACTCCTGCAAGGTCACAGAGTTGGTGGCTCTGAGATGCTGGCTCCAGCACCCACCTCTTGACCCATATGCTGTACTCTACTAAGTGTCAGTCTCCTGCCCCAGGTCCCCTCATCCTGCTGTTACATGCAGTATGGTCACTCAACAAATCATAGATTCACAAAACACTTTCTCTGCACAAGGAAGGGTCACTCAGCTAGAAAGTGGCAGAGCCAGAACTAGAACCCAGGGCCACTGGCTGCAGAGGCAGCACCCTCTCTGGGGAGGAGGCCACTTCTATCCTTGTGCCATGGTTTAGAGATACTGGCAGAAACCTCTGCCCAGGACAGACCCTGCTCTGGGTCTGCCACTAATTTGCTGGGTGGCCCTTAGCAATCTCTTCTGTGATGGTTAATTTTCTGTGTCAGCTTGACTAAGCCACGTGGTGCCCAGATATTTAGTTAAACATCATTCAGGGTGTGTCTGTGAGGGTGTTTCTGGAAGAGATTAAGAATTAAATTGATAGACTGCCCTCCCCAATGTTGTAGGGCCTCATGCAATCTGTTGGAGGCCTGAATAGAACAAAAACGCAAGGGAGAATTTGCTCTCGCTCTCTCTCTGCCTGACTGTTGAGCTGGAACACTGGTCTGGAACTCACACCATCAACTCTTCTGGGTCTCCAGTTTGCCACCGGCAGATCTTGGACTTCTCAGCCTCTGTAACTGTGGGAGCCAATTCCTTATAATAGGAGATAGATAGATAGATAGATAGATAGATAGATAGATAGATAGATAGATAGATTTCTCAGCACTAATCATTCCTCACTTGTTCCCATCTGTGGTCCCAGTGCTGGGAGGGGTCAGCAATCCTGTGGGAAAGGTGAGGGTACAGCCTCTACCTTGCACAGGGCCCCATCCACACATCCAGGAAGAAGCAGAGCCAGGGCTCAAACCCAGTCATGTCTAGGGCCAGACTTAGGGCTTCTCAGGGCTCTCCCATTGCAGTATTCTAGAATTCTGCCATTCTGTGGCCCTAAGCCACTCCCAGCCAAGATCACCAACACTTGGTCCTCAGCCCAGGGAAAGGTTCTGGGGAGAGAGACAAACTTTGGGCACATAAGGGTAAAGATATGGCCCTTGCTCTCAAGTGGGGGTACCCTCAAATCCTCTCTCTTCCTCATCCCCACAGCCAATCAGAGCCCAAGCAGTACGGCCCAAGCCAGCTTGGAAGGATTCAGAGGTGAGTTGAAGTTATCCTCCAGTGAGGCAGCAGGACCAGGCCTGGCTCTAGTACTGAGTGCTGGCCATGCACCCCTGGCCATTCTCAGGATCAAGATCGATGTTTACAACTATCACCCACATTCAGCCTGACATTCCTGCCTCCGGTCTGAGCCTCTCCTGGACCACTCCCTCTCCTTCCACATCTAGTTATCCCTAACTGAGTTGATGTTACAGCTTAAATGGCTCTACATCCAACTCCCCCACTTCATCCTCACTGAGACACCCCTTAGGTCAGGCCCCCTTCATCTCTTTCTGTAGTGGCCTTCTCATTAGTCCCCAGCCTCCACTTTTATCCCTCTAACCCATCCTCCACAATGCTACCAGGACGATCTTTCTGACAAAACTGGCCATGTCACGCCCCTGCTTGAAACCCTCCATGGCTCCCTGATACCCTCAGGACAAAATCTGGACTTCTCAGTTGGGCCCACAAGATGCTGCTTTGGATCCTGTCACCCTGCCACTCTTCCAACGTAACCTCAGTCATGCTCTTCCTTGCCCTCAATGCTACAAAAGCACCAAATTACGCGTGGTTTCCCTGAACACGGTTTCAAGCCTTCTTTGACTTTGCCTAAGCTGTTTCCTCTACTTGAATTGTGTTCCCTAGGTGGTACATAGTAAACCCCTATTCATCCTTCAAAATCCTGCTCAGATATCACCCTTCACCCTGAAGCCTTTCCTTACCACCTCCTCCCCACAGCAGCACTAATTATAATAATACTTAACGTTGACTTGGTGCTTACAGGCACTGTCCTAGACCCACTACATGTCTCGTTTAATTTAATTATCCAATGCTATGAGTAGAGTGACAGTTTTAAAACTGTCCCCTCACCTTAAACCTAGGTAGGTTGTGACTGCCTCAACTAATAAAATGCAGCAGCAGTGATGTGATGTGCCTTCCCAGGCTAGATTATAAAAGACCATGCAGCTTCCACCTTGGTCTCTTGCTTTCCAGACATTTCCTCTCTCAAGATGCTCCCTCTCCAAACCCACCAGGCCCTGAGAAGTCCAAGCCTCAGGCACAGGCCGCTAGTGGCTCTGCTCTTATTGTCCAAGCTGAGCCTTGGAGTCACATGTGAGTGACAGATGATTCCAGCCCCAGCCACTTTCGTCACCCCTAGACATTCAGGTCTTCCAGCCGAGGCACCAGATTGTGGAGCAGAGACAGGCCGTCCCCACTGTGCCCTGTCCAAATTCCTGACCACGGAACCTGTCGATACGTAATACGATGGTGGTTGTTTCATGACACTTAGTTTGGGGAGTTTGTTACACAGCAATGATAGTCACAACTCTGTTACGGTCCACCCCATTTTACAGATGGGAAAACTGAGGCAATGAGAGGGTAAGTAAATTACACAAGGTCCTAAAGCTAGGAGGGAGTTGAGTCAAGATGGAAACTCAGGCCATCAAGTTCCAGAATTGGAACTTATCTGCTTTTCTCTTGGCCAATTTCACATGATGGTGTAATTGACCACTTAGATGTCTGCCTCTACCTTCAAACTGAGCTTCTTGAGGGCAGGGAGGCATCTTACTTCTGTCTCTATTCCCAGCACTAGCTCAGTTCCTGGCATAGAGCCAATGCTGAGGACAGTTTGCTGCACTGGCCTGAGTGCCACAGGGAAGCCCCTACAGCGGGGTGGGGTGGGGTTTGGGTCACTGGAGCTGAGCCTGTCTGTGCCGTGGTCTCCCCTCTGGCTTCCTCCAATGCTGCCCTGCTGATCCCCAGGCCTTCACCCCACCCAAGGCTTTGACTCACTATCTATTTAAATTGATGATTTTCTGCCCAGTCTGCTCCCTGTGCCCCCGTGGCCCAGCTGACAGCTTCATTAAAAACGGTTGTGGTTGGCGCCTCTCAGTCCAGCAGAGCCCACAGGCATGTGTCATCATGGACCTCACAGCCCCGGCCACCTCCCCGCTTCTGCCACCAACGACACGTGGGACAGCCCAGCTTAGAGTCAAGGGTTTGAATCTCCCCTAGTTACGCCCAGGGACCCCTCCCCTCTGGGTCGGGGGACAAGGGGCAACCTCCTAAGTCTGAGGCCCCCAAAGAGATGGGTCCATGGTCAACAGCTTCCCCACAAAGAAGACGAAGACCGGGACCAGAGTCAGTGGAGATAGCTGAGTGCAGACCCTGTCTCCGTGCTGGGGCAACACTGGCTTTGGGGAAGCCACCCTCCTGATCTGCCTTCCAGCTGCAAGAGGAAAACCTCAGAGTGACTCCTCAGGAGTAGGAGAACTCTCAGGCACTGCACAAGCCTCCCGGGGGCTGCTTTTTATAGAAGGGGTCTTTGCCCTCAGCGCCACTGACCCCTGCTCTCCCACTGGGTGACCTCAGGCAGGCCACTCAACTTCCCCTTCCTCAAAGGCTCAAACAAGAGGCTGGATACCCTTCATCTGAGTGAGAAAACAGGCACAGGCCAGGGCCAGCTCAGGTGATGAAAAGATGAAATAATAATAATAATAGCTAAATTTTATTAACATTTTTCTATATCTCAGACACTCTTCTATGTGCTTTCCCTGCATGAATTTATTCATTCATCCCAACAACTCTAGTGGGTAGGCACTGTTGTGACCCCATTATGCAAATGAGGAGACTGAGGCACAGATGGGTCAGGTAACTTGGCCAAGGTCTCACATGCAGCTAGCAGGTAGAGGAGAGAGGAGACACAGTCAAGCAGACCAGATCCAGAGTCCTGACCACTCATCCCTCTCACTGTGCTAAACCAGTGTGAAGTGCTTAGCACAGCGTGGCACACACAGTAGGTGACGAAGGACCCTTAGGCCAAGGAGAGGGGCACACACGGGCCCCAGAGGCCACAGGGAGGGACTGCCACCCCCACCCAGAGCAGTGGGGACAGACTGTCCCCACCTGCTTGTAGTTTACCCGTGAAGATGCGGAAGGCGAGGAGGCCAGTCTCCAGCTTGCCTTGTCCTTTTGTCCTTCTGCTGGCATGAGAAAGGGATCCAAGAGTTATTTACTGCAGAGTTTCTATTGTGATGTTCTCACCCTTACTGTACATCCTTTAAAGGTGAAATAAAAATATCTAAAGGGGAAAAAAAAGCCTTTTTATTCAGCATCGTAAAAGTCATTGGCAGAGCTTCCTCTGGAAGGGGTAAAAACAGCATAAAATTCTGCAGTGACATTGTTCTGGGAGAACCCTCGCAGCCAGCCTGAGTCTGGAGGGTGTGCCTAGGGGTTAGGCTGCTAATGGGGACCCCGCACATGGCTTTGGGCTCCACCAGGTGGGCCTGCTGCTGCATCCCCAGAGCCTACAACTAGATTAGCGGAGTGGGAGCTTAACAAATGCTTGTTAAATTCAAGAGTGAATACATGAATGAGTACTGGAGTGAACACTTCCCCAGAGCTTGCCCAACTGTCCCCAGTGGGAGGGCCAGCAGTGGACCGGAGCATCATGGCGCCCAGCACCTTGAGACTGACTTCCCAGCAAATCACCAGATAGGTCACATTCTCTCACATCCACCTCACACTCTGTCCTTCTGCCGTAAGGGGGTTTAACGCAGGCTTCCTGCCTCAATTTGTCTGCTCAACATCAATTGCTCACGCCCTCCACTTCCTGCCTTGAACTCTAAGGCCTCCTCCTCCTCTTGCTGGGGCCTGTGCCTTGCTCAGTGCCCTTCTAGGCTCTCTGCACAGGGTATCTAGGTGCCTGTGTCTTTGTTTCCCTCAAGAGGAAGTGTATTCCTCAGAACAGTGGACCTGTTAGGAAATGCTCAGTAGGTGTGTCTCAGGTGAATGAGCGAATGAATGAATGAGTGAGTAAATGAATGACTGACATTTGCATGATCCTTGACACTTTACAAAGTATTTCCCCATATAGCGCTCCAAGAACTCTTACCACCCCTTCCTCAAATGTGGTATCCAGCTTTGACGTCATGAACTCATTTTACAGATAAGAAAGCAGAGACTCAGAGAAAACAAGAGAGTTGCCTAAGATGCAATGAGTATGGGTATCCTTGAATCCAGTTCTACATCCTTTGCTTTTCCACTGTACCAAGTTGCAATTCACAAACTGTCACTCTTGTCCAACACACCTACAAATGCATGCACACACAGACACAGATGGATACACACTACACATATGCACACAGATGTGTGCTCACACGCCTGGATGCATGCATGCACATACACAGATGCATCCAAATACATACCTGTATGCACATGCACACACACACACATAGACATTCATGGCAACAAGCAAAAACGATAGGCCTGAAAAGAAAAACAGGAGTTGAGGAGAGAGGGGAGAAGTCCCAAAGGCCTCCTTCAGTGCCTCCCACCACCATCAGGCTTTGCCTTTGATTTTCAACTTTTAATTTTCACAGCATCAGTTACTACATCAAAGCAATTTTACTGCAGGTGCATTGGACCCAAGCTGTTTCTAGCAGCCCTGATTCCAAATTCCTCTTCCCGCTGGGCCCATGTTGCCAATGGCATTTCACTTCTCATTAAATTCCACGTGGGGAGCATGAGGAAGCAGGGGCGACGGCCGTGAAAGCACCTCTCACCTCTGTTTCCAACACTTGTTCACTTCTGTTTAAACGTTGCTTAAGGAATTATGTTTGGGGTTCTGGTTAAACGTGACGGAAAAAACCTCCTTCGCTGCCTAGTCCACTGGGCTCTTGTGGAGATAAAATGAGAGGACGGATGTGGATGGGCTGTGTAAACTCTGAAATGCTGTGCATACACGATGAAGTCACCCTTCACCTCCCTTCCTCCCAACACAGCACTGAAATGACTAAGGGCTTTTGTTAAGACTTAAACAAGACAAGAGAAAAGGAGAGAAGGCAACAAAATTTGCAATGCTGAGGAGCCGATGGGTGAGTACTGACTGACTCCCCAGGCCAGAGAAGGCTGAAACCTGAGTGGGCAGGACCTGGCTGCCCCCTAGTGCAGAGGCCGAGAAAGTCTCCAGTACTGGGGATACCAGCTGTTTCTGAAAGTGGGGCTCAAAGTCAGGCTAAAAATGGAAGCATTGACTGAATGTCTGCATATGAAATAGTCAGAACCTCCAGATATAACCCTCACTCCCCAGCACAAGAGAGAAGAGCAGTGGATCTGGACAGCTACAAATTCCAGAACACAGGCCTCACCACGGGCAAGATGCTGATGGAAAACAGAGGTATTAAGTAAAGGTCTACACACCTCCTACTCCCACTCAATTTCCTGAACTTTGGCAGCCCAGCTTCTACCACCCAGGCTGAAGCTCGGAGGATTCCTCTCTGATGGAACAGTACAGCCCAAGAACAGACAGAGCTAGGTGTCCCTCAGACACCCTCCACGGTTTTGCCACACACCAGGCCCATGCACATGAAACTTCCAGGCAGCCAGGGCATCCAATAAAAAAGATGATGACCCCAAAACAACAACAAAAAAATCTGGGGGAAAGGGGCTCAGGTGAAACAGAAGCAATTTAGGAAGGAGCAGGATATCTCAAAACCCTACAATTATCCTTGGAGAAATAAGAGAAAATACTGCATCTGTGAAAAAGAAACAGGCTCCTATTAAATTTTTTTTAAAAAAGAATTCTTTAAAAAATAAAAAGAATTCTTGGAATTAAAAAGAGAGAGAGAAAATTCCACTGGGGGGATGGTGAATAACATTGAGGAAATCTCCTAGAAAGTAGAACAAAAAGAATAAGAATAAAAAACAGGTGAGGAACTTCCCTGGTGGTCCAGCGGTTAAGACTCCGTGCTCCCAATGCAGGGGGCCTGGGTTCGATCCCTGGTCAGGGAACTAGATCCCACATGCCGCAGCTCAAGATCCCACACAAGGCAACAAAGATCCCACGTGCCACAACTAAGACCAGGTGCAGCCAAATAAATAAATAAAATTTTTAAAAAACAGGTGAAAATGATAAAAAATGTCAATCAGTCCAGGAAATCCAACAACTAATTAATAGGTGATCCAGAAAGAGAAAGAAATTGGAAGTAAGACAATTATCACAGAATTAATATAAGCCAATGTTTCAGCACTGAAAGATATGAGTTTCCAGATTAATGGGTCCCCGATACCAAGGTGCTTCATGGGGAAATTTCAGAACACTGAGGAGGAAGAAAAGATATTAAAGCCACCAGAGAGGAAAGAAAAAATCTGGTCACATACAAAAAGATCGGGAAGCTGCATGCCATTAAATTTCTCCTAAGCAGTCTCAGAAATTTTATCTCCCATGCACCACCAAAATAAAACCATAAACCAAGAAAAAATGAAGGTGCAGGATCCAGGAAACATGATATGCAGACAGGAGAGAAGCAAAGGAGGTTTTGAAGTGGTGATAAAGAAACCCCAGGATTGCAGCTATGCCAGTGCGTGTGAAAGGAGAAGGATGGAGGGCTCCACAAGGGATGTCTCCAGAGGAAAAGTGAAGCCAAGGGACCACATGATGGATACCCTGAGAGCAGCGTGTGGGAACTCCAGGCTTGGAAGAAGGATGCTCCTTCTAAAGTGCTTTCTTTAGACCCTAAGATGCTAATTTCCTTCACCTACCACCCCTTAACCCAAAGCGGTTTGTGGCTCACCCTAAAGCACAGCTGGTTGCTATGGAGATGGTTGTATGCATAAGCAGAACAAATATTCATTTCTCTCCAAAACTGGGCAGGAGAAGCTATTAAGGCATTGCTTACTTGGATAGATGTGGGAGACATTATATTAGGGTTCAGAGGAGATTTTACTTATTTATTCAGAATCATCAACATCAGTGTGAGGCTACCTGGTGGAGAGGGAGAAGACTGCACAAGAAGCTTAGGTGGGAACTTCACCTCTAGTGAAAAAGGTGGCCCAGAATTGATATTATAAGTTGGCTGCCTTTTATTTATTTATTTATTCATTCATTCATTCATTCATTCATTTTGGAAGGGAGAAAGAATTTCAACCATGAAAATTCAAAAAGTCCTAGACTTTGAAAACAGAAAACAAGAGATTATGGAGTGTGAGCCTCTCACTGTACAGAGAAGTGCCTCAGGTTGTACACAGCAAGTTAACTAGAGACCAGGACCAGAACCCAGGTCCCCTAACACTCCTAGCCACATGCTTCCAGAACCTTCTTCAAGGTCACCTGTCTCTCATTTAAGCATTCTACAAAAATAGAATCAAGCATTTTATTCTGGGCCAGGCACTGAATGTATTTAAACAAAGACACAATCTAGTGACAAAGAAAGCAAGTAAACAGTAAACAGGCACAGGTAAAATAATGGGATGTGTGGTATAATGCAGGTTTGTACCAGGTGACATGGAAAAGGAGTGCAAGTCAGCCTCTGGGGGGTCAGGGAAGGCTTCCCTCCCAGAGTCTTAAAGGAGTGGGTTTTCTCCAGAGAGGTGTAGCAGGGTAGGGGTAGCATTCCAAATGGAGGACCAGCCTGTGCAAAGGCTCAGGACTGCACCAATTCGCTGGAATATAAGGTTAAGGCTGTGAGTTAAGGATGGAAAGACAGGCTGGACTTCAGACTCACAGAGGTGCTTTTGGAGGATGGACTACTAAGGATCAGCAAGTCAGCCTGTAGAATAGGTCTACCAGGACAGCCCAAAGTGGGAAATGGGAAGTGAGGGGGAGGAAGTTCATCTCAGAGGTCTGGGGAGAATCAGGAGTGGGACAGGTAAGTGCTCCTTCACCCCTTCTCCCACCCTCAGGTCTTGGCTCCCTCCGCCTTAATTCCTCAACCTCCCACGCCACCCCCAACCATCGGGCCAGCCTGCAAGGTAATTATAAAGAAGTTAAACCGAATTACACTCGCAGGGTTTATTTTGTGTTTTTCTGCTGCTGCCGCTGCCAATTATGGTGCAATTAGACTGCCTTCATTAGCAAATGAGAATAGAATTAACACTGTTAATTACTCATTCTGTTAAATGGAGAAGAGGGTGTGGTGGGATGGGGGTGGGGTAGTGGAGGGAGAGAGAGTGCACGGCAGGGGGGAGGTTTGCAGTCTCCCTGGGGCTCCAGGGCCCATGGGAGGTGAAGGAGGAAACCAAGATCTACCCAATGTCTAGACACAGGTGGGGTGAGACAGGCCAGAAAAAGGAGGCTTTGCTCCTTCATGACACTCACTTCCACTCACTGTGTACTCAGTCTGTACAGCATCTCACATACCGTATCCACTTCATCCTTGCTACCCTGTGTGAAGTAGGTCTTAGCAACCCCACTTTGAGAGGAGAAAAGTGATGCTCAGAGGTTAGGTAACTTTCCCTAAGTCACACAACTCTAGTAGGTGGTAGAGTCAAGCACTTCTCCACTGCTGAGTGCCAGGACCTTTGGTTCTCCTAGGAAAGGGGACCCACATGTAAATTATACTTTATGTAGTGACAGTTTTGAGTCAACTCATTTGATGCTTAGATTTGCCCCATGTTGAAAGAAGAGTTATTAGCCTCATTTTCTCATGAGGAAGCTGAGACTCTGAGAGTCTAATCCAGGGTTGATTTACTATGGCTTGTGGGCCAAATCCAGCCTGCCACTTGTTTTGGTAAATAAAGTTTTACTGGAACACAGCCATGCTCATTTACTTGTATGTTATCCACGGCTTGCTTTCGAACAAAAACAATAGAGCTGAATAGTTGCGACAGTGACCACGTGGCCCACCAAGCCTGAAATAATTACTCTCTGGCCCTTTGCAAAAAAAGTTTGCCAATCCCTGGTTTAAATAATTAACATAAAGTCATAAAGTGCCTGCATAAAAGTGTGGGATTTGAACCCAGGTCTTCTGGCCTCCAAACCCAGACTCTTCAACAACTTTTACCCAGAGGGAAAAGGGGCAGTTCTAGATAAAATAGGCTTCCAGTGAGTTCAGAGAACCTTTAATTGCCCCCAGGATAGACTCATAGCTGACAATTAGAATTATTTCATCCTGACTTCCGAAATTTGATAAGGTTGGCTGCTTTCAGCAGCAATCAATAGAAAAGTCAATTATGAGTGGTTTTGAAAAAAAATAATAAGGAATTCATTATTTCTTATAACAGGAAAGCCAGAGGTAAGGCAATTCCAAGTTTGGTTAATTCAGCTGGGTCCTTGGGATACCATCCAGGACACAGGTTCTTTCTCATTTTCTGTTCTCCTTTCCTCAGCAACTTAACTACTTCCCTTGTGATCTCAATACAGCTGCCAAAGCTCCAGGCATCACATCCTCACCCAACAAAAACCAAAGATGGTGGGTAGCTGCTTCTTCTGGCAAGTCAGTTTTTCAGATCTCGGAGGGCCTTTCCCAGAAGGCACTCCTGCTCCACCAACAACCTTCCCCTTAGTTGTCACTGTCCAGAATTGCACAACATGCCTGTGCATGAACAATAACCAGCAAAGGAAATGGAACTATCATTTGGCTTAGATTAATTGCTTAGGATTCACTCCTATGGCAGGGAGGGTCCCAGCCTCCCCTGAAAAAACATGGGTGCTAGTATCTTAGGTCTGATAGCAAAAAAGAAGTGGGGGAGAAGGGTGGCTGTTGGGAAGGCAATGGACGGAAACTTTAGAATTCTTATTCTGCTGGTCACGCAAAAGTCTTTAACCCCTGAGGTTTGGGCAGTAGACACTGTCCCTCTTCCTCATCTCTCTTTCCAAAGCCCTGTTGCCTCTTCTGGTGCAGGGGGGCAGGAAGAGCCAGGGGAAGGGTTCATCTCCCCAGCTTCCTGGCCTCTAATTAACTCATAGTGTAGGCACAGCCCTCCGGGGACTCTTTGACCTTTGGTCCTCTCTTCCACATCCCAGCCCAGAAAGGCCAAGGTTTCCTGGCAACTCCCTGCGGTGCTGCCTCCTTCATTCTTATTCTCTAGTCTTCTGATTAGATGACCTCACAAGCCATGAGCTATGCACCAAGGAGTGGAGGCCTGAGTGGTCCCAGACAGTGGGCTGAACCAACAGGTCACACTTTCTGAGAGGTGCTCAGAACTCTGCCCACCTGGGCTAAATGCCAGCACTGCAGTGCAGTACAGATGGCCAGGGCCAGCCTGGGCAGCGCATGTCCTGATTCTCCAAGTCTCTCCCTATCCTCCATCCCTGACCAGGCTGGCACTTCATTTTCCTGCTTCCAGATTCCCAGCACACATTCCGTCTCTCTCTTTGTCTCAATATCTCCGTCTCCGTCTCTCTCTCTCTCTCTCTCTCTCCCTCTCTCTCTCTCTCTCTCTCTCTCTCCCCCACTTCCCCTCCAACCCAGACACAATCTCTTCTTTTAGACTCTGGGCAACTGGGTTCATGCACCTTTGCCAGAACTTCCTTCCTGTCATCTGGGCAGGATTGGTGAGGCATAGAGGTTACCCAGCCATTTAAAGAAAGTTTGGGGAGAAGGATGTCAGGCAAGGTGGGTCCCATCTGGGTGCCACCTGTCACACACAAGGCTCAGAGGCAAATTCCACAAGGCCACGTGGCCTTCGTTCAGAAAGAAGAGTTACAGGGAGCGGGGGTGGGGGGACTGTACATGAAGCCAGTGAGGGAAGGCTTGGGTCTATTTCCTCCCATCATCGATGACACTGCACTGGAGCAGGGCCAACTCCTGATGGCCAGTGCAGGTTTGCATTTCAGGCAATGTTGCTGGCAGGCCCAGCCTTGGGTAAATCTTCATTGTGTAAGAGGGGAGGCATGTTCCCTCCTGTCTTAGGTCAGTCGGGCAATGTAGATGCCATGGAATTCACCCCAAACCTGGGGGCCTGGCAGGTGGTGACCCCAAAGGGAAAATCTAACTCAGCCCCAAGGGGGAATGGCCAACCCCATGGGTTAGACATATATGTGACAGAGCACAAAGAACAGAAAAAGAAGAGGTTTAAATGACTTCTGTCCTGTCCTAGTCCAGATCTGGAAAGGCCGATGCCCCTGGAGAAGAGGTGTACGTCCTTGCTTGTCTGGAGCAGACATGAACGATGATGCAAGAATAGGACAGCTGGAAAGTGACCATGTGCCCCTGGGAACATGGGTGGCTGCACTCAGATCAGCTTCCTGCAGGGCTGTGGCTTCCCCCAGCCCACCTCTGACCTGCAACTTTCCACGGGCCCCAAGGCCCCATATGCTAAGCAGCCGTTTCACAGCTAACTCCTTTCAACAGCAGGCGCCCATGTCCAGACTGCCTGGAGCCAAGTAGTCTAGGTTTTCTCCCCTGTAAACAGGTAGATGAGCCTGGGGTCAGGAGTCAATGCCTTCCTAAGGCATGCAAAGCCGCTCCAGTGTCCAGCACGTGGCCAGGCCCAGACAGCCTAGGATGATGGAAAAAGCAGGGCACCAGGTCTTCCCTTCTCTTGTTCATCCTGGCTTTGTACATTTCCCCTTTCTCAAACAGAGATGCTTCCCAAATGCCATGTGGCATTTGGAATTCCCAAGTCCCAAGCCCTGGTACAGGACAAGTAGCCACGCTGAAGATGTCCTACCTGGCCTAGGTTGATAAAAAGGGAGAAAAGTGGGAAACAGGAATTTTCTGAGCACCCAGAGCATGCCAGGTGTAAGGGAGTCTGAGTGGTCAGGGGTCTGAGAGCCTGAGGATCAGTTTCCTCATCTATAAGATGGAAAGAATAACACAAGTGTTGGAAGGATGAGATGTTGGGGTCTGGGGGTTCCCCAGGTCAAGGGGAATTGGGAAGGCCCAGTTCAGGGAGGCACCAGCCCTCAGTATACACAGAGAGGAATGTGGTACCTGGAAAGGTGAATTAGGGTCAAATCCCAAAAGGCTTTGAACGCCAAGTCAGGGTTTCTGGACTTATCTGATAGGCCATAGGGAGCTATCAAAAGTTTATGAGCAAGGGAGTGACCTATCAGAGCCATGTTCCCAGCAGAAACATTAGGATAAAAATTTGGAAATGTAAAAAAAATAAAAACCAACAGAAAATGGAGTTTGTTGTCTGTCATCTTGGTGAAGAGAAGAATATTCCAGTCCCAGGCAAATGAACTTAAATGACTAAAGACATTCCAAGGCGTGAGTGGGAGCTGGGTTGCTAAGGCCAGATGGTGTGATACATCCAGACCACTGAAAAAATCCATCTCCCATAGGTGGCCCCAAAACAATGTCAGCTCCAGGCCAGATCCCATCCACCTGCCATTCCTGTTAATAACAAAGCCTAATTAGCATGGCTTTTAAGCATCCATTACCTTAATTTAACCCAAAAATCTAATGGAGCTTTATTGGAATTTTTTTTTTTTTTTTTTTTTTTTTTTTTTTTTTTG
>NW_006771270.1:389818-403098 GCF_000442215.2 Lipotes vexillifer
TTCGTTTCTGTGCGAGGGCTTTCTCTCGTTGTGGCGAGCAGGGGCCACTCTTCATCGCGGTGCGTGGGCCTCTCACTGTCGTGGCCTCTCTTGTTGCGGAGCACAGACTCCAGACACACAGGCTCAGTAGTTGTGGCTCACGGGCCTAGTTGCTCTGCGGCATGTGGGAACCTCCCAGACCAGGGCTCGAACCTGTGTCCCCTGCATTAGCAGGCAGATTCTCAACCACTGCGCCACCAGGGAAGCCCTATTGGAATTTTTTTTTTTCAGCAAAATTAACCCTGCAGGTTTCTTACACATGTTTTCATTAGGGGCTATGAGCAGTGAAGATAGAGAATTAGAATTAGCCCTTGTGGTTTTTGCTGTAATCCAGTTCCTCTGTCCCTCTGCCCCCAGGTATGTAGGTCTTTGTTTAGCAAAGCTCCTGCCCCTACACCAAATGGTCCCCATAAAGACCATTAGGATGGTAGGAGACTCAAGCCCCAAGGTTTGATCAGGTGCCTCTCTGATTCAAACATATCCCACCCCGCCCCAAAAGCTGCAATTCTGGGACCCTGAAGAATCTCAGGATACCAGGATAGGATCCCTAGATAGGCAGACTTTCACCATTCGATGTTTTAACCCAAACCCATTCCCCACTCCCTTCTCCTGGCTATCTTCCAGCTAGGGGTGGCCATGTAACCTGGTTCTGGCCTAAAACAAATAGGCAGAGGCTCAGGGGAGGGCATCCTTCTCTGAATAAAAAGACAAAATTAACTAGAAGAATGCCCTCTGCCCATTCATCCTTCCCTCTTCTCCCCCCTGGGAACATGGATGTAAGGTGTAGAGCAGTACAACCATCTTCTGCCATGAAAATAAAAGCCCCAGGCTGGGGGTGGTGCTGTAAAGGGCTGTCCGAGGTGGGGAAAGTGGAAAACAGGGAGAGCCCAGGCCATGGTACAGTCCTCAGCAGTCAGTGCTTCAGCTTCTTGTTGCAAGAAACAAACTCTTTCCTTGCATAAGCCTCTGTCAGTCAACCTTGCTGCTACTTGCAGCCGAAAACAATCCTAACTGATAGAGCTGGATTCTGGTCCCAGATTCTGTGTGATTTGGGGCAGGTCCCTGTATCTCTCTGAGTATCAGTTTCCTCACTTGAAAAACAAAAGAATGGAATAAAGCATGATTTAAAAAAATTTTTTTACTCAGTAGACCCTAAAAATCCCACCCTACTCCACTGAAATTGTGTTCCATGAAAAGCTTATATACCTAATCCAAGGGGAGGTGTTTAAGCAAGCAAGGAAGCTGGAGTCCTGCCTGCACCAGAGAAGCCACAAAGACACCACTGGGAACCCCAGTGCTCCAAAGTGCACGGTTCACAAAACGCCCAGCCTTAAAGATGTCTGAGGGCTCTTCTGGCTCTGGTATCACGTGGTTCCACTTCCAGAAAGCACTCAGTAGCTCTGGAACCTGGAAGCCAATGTGGCAGGCAGAGTTCTAAAACAGTGCTTCTCTGCCTCTAGTGTGCTCAGTCTCCTGGGGATCCTGATCAAATGCAGATCCTGATTCAGTAGGGCTACAGTGTGGCCTGATTTCTAACAAGCTCCCAGTGATGTTCAAGCTCCCGGTCCATGGACCACACTTTGAGTAGCAGTCTTAATATCATCTTCATCACCATTATCATCATCTCTAGCCAGGCCATTCCTCTTGCCCTGTCACACATCCCCAATCAGGCAAACAGCCTAGGGCAGTGAGGAGAGCTCGTCCCAGAGTCAGGCAGATTGGGGTTGAATGCCGACTCTGCCACTTCACTCTGGAATCTGTGGCATCTTGCTCAGCCTCCAAGCTTAACATGGATGCTACCAGGCTGAGTAATACTGAGTAATACTGTAAAGCAGGCAGGGGCTGCAGCTGAGGCCCAGCCCGGTGCTCTCAGCCAACTCAGTCATCCTTCTGGAGCAAGGCAACCCGGCAAGACAGGGCCAGGGCTGACATGGGGTGCACCGTGGGGGGATAGAAAGCAGGTGGTGAGAGGAAGTGGGAGAGGGAGGGAGAAGTCAGGGTTGGTATGTCAGAGAATTTTGAAATTAAAGGAAAGTGCAAATTATATGCAAATGGCATCTCTGTCTAAGAATACTATGACTGGATAAAGATGCCTCTGCTTGGAGATATCCCCCATCTCTGCAGCCTGAGTCCAGAAGTGACCCTGACCTTAACTTCCCAAATACCAATTTTCAAGATGGGAAGAAGTCATCACAAAAACTTAGCAACCATCTGATCTAACTTTCATCCCCATTTTTCAGGTGGAGAAATTGAGACCCAGAGAGGTTAAGCAACTTGCTCAAGATCATCTAGTTGGTGGCTGGTCTCTTGTCTGTGGCTCTGCATGAAATGGTGACAGGGAATAGGGGGACCCCTATTTCATACAGGCCCTGAAAAGGAGGCAGGTTGAAGGAGGCCGGAAGGGCGTGACAAGATGCTGTCATTGAGCCAACCAAAACAAAGCCCTTTTGTCAGGCCAAGCAGCCAAGACAGGAAATAAAGATGTCAGGGCTCCTGCTCCCCAGTTAGCATCAGTGTTTCTCTTTAACCCAGCCACCTGCAGGTGGCAAATCTGGCTGCCTTGGGGGCCCTACTTCTCACCAGCTCCTTGAGGATCTTGGCAAGACCGACAGCTGCAGAGCTTGGGGGTAGGGAGCAGGACCCCACCTTCTATGTGGTACAGGAAACGCACCTAGACTCTGGCATCACCCAAGGCCAGCTTCCAAACCCATCTCTCACACTGGCTGTGTGACCTTAGGCAAGTGCCTCCCCTCTCTGGTCTTCAGGCTCCCTGGCTATGAAATGGAGACAGAAATTCCACCACACCAGGAACATTCAACTACACACAAAGGTGCAATGCCTGGCACAAACAGGCCCTTGACACATGTGACTTCCTGCCCTCATCCTGCCATCTGGTGACACAGACACTGCCCTGCCCCTGGGGAGTTTCTAGTCTGTGGAGAGAGAAATTTAGTCTTTAAATAATTTACTCTTGGGCGCCTGGAATACTTTCCTAGCACTAGCAGATTTTTTTTTTCATTGGGATTAAGGTTCACTCAAGCCAAGATCAAAATGAGTTTGCATTTTTGAGCTCACAGTGGAAGACAAATTTAGGAGAGAATAATGACCAAAAATGAAGACTCAGAAATTACTGAGTCAACTGACCAGAAGTGGATTTGTACTGGCAGTGTGGGAAATAAAAGGACAAGAGGAAGACTCAGTGAGGCCACCCTGCAGGACCTCAGGAAGCATTGGCTGGAGGCCACAGGGCAGGCTGGTGGCCCAGGCCAGGGAGAACTGGGGCCTCCCACTTTGCTGTGAGCACAGGGGACGACAGCAGCAGGGTGGGAGAAGCGGCTAGCGGACCCCTGAGAAGCTCCATGCCTCGTGGTCCCTTGCTGGCTTGGCACATTTCTGAGTTCTGCAGGGTGGGAGCTTACCTCTCCCCTTCATAGGAGACCCTCAGATTTCAGCCAACCTTTGAGGTCCTCTCAGGCTCTCAGGTACATGGAATCTAGGGTTGTTCTCCACTAGCTTTCTGATCACTTCCTGCTCTGTTCCTCCATGGAACATGAGTCTTTGAAGGTTTGGTCCACTGCGTATTCTTCTCTTGTAAATAGCACCTCCACAGTGCCAATGAAGCATGGGTCCAGCTGGTCCACTCTGATAGCACTCTCGCTCCATGACACCCTGGCACCTGCCCTGCCTTTCCCAAAGATGGGGGTGCCAAAGCCGTAGTGGCCCAGGGCCTACCTGGAATAACCAGTCAGAGTACCTCCTGGGCATGTCCAGCAGTGAGACCAGAAAGAGCCCTGCATGAGAGTTGAGAGACCTGGTTCTTGGCCCAGTATTGCTGCCCACTTGCTGTGTGATCTTGGGCTCTCACTGGCCCTCTCTGAGTTTTATCTGTAAAATGTCCCCAATGTCCCTTCTGGCTCTGACATCCTCACCTGCTCCCCACCAAGCCTTCACCCATCGCAAAGGGAAGCTGAGAAGGAGAGAAGAGGAGAGCTGGCCTGTCCTGAGCCCTGAGTGTTGGCCACCCAGAGCCAGGGTAATGTGAGAGAGGTGAGCAGAGCTGACACAGGGCCCTGCCTCTGCTCCAAACAATCCAGGGAGCCACGTGGTCGTGTGGGAAGGAAAGGGAAGCCCCACACTGCTTTAACTGCACGGAAGCCACTTGGAGATTTAGAGCTGAGAGTTAGCTTAAAGAAAGAATGGTGCTTATTTGGGTAGGTATACAAACTGATTGTTGCAAAGACTACTGGGAAAACTGATTATCTGACTGTGTGAAGAAACGGGATTAGGATGAGAAGAGGGAAGACACCACGATCTGCAATTCTCATCTACCCTTCAGAAATTGGATCCTCTGTGCTTTCCCAGCCCTGCAAAGTAGAGCAAGCTCTTCCCACATCACAGAGATGGCAATCAGAGGCCCGGGGAAACTGGGAGACTGCTCAGGGTCACAGAGCAAGTTGGAGGCAGAGCCGGTTGAGACCTGCCCTGTCCTAACAACCTAGGAAGGCCCTCCCCTCCTTCTCGAGGGAAGCCCTGCTTTCTTAGCCCTGCTACAGGACTGCTGCTGGCTCCTCCCTGGAGGATGGTATGGTGTGTGGCCTCCAAGATGGACCGCAGTGATCCTCGCCTCCTGAGATCCTCACCTCATGTAGTCCCCTCCCACGCTGTGTGATGAAGCAGATATGACAAAATGACCTGGTGTGACTTCGAGGCTAGGTCACTGAAGACATTGCCACTTCCAGCTAGCCACCACGTTGTGAGGATGCTCAAGCAGCCCTGCTTCTCTAAGAAGTCCACATGGTGAGCAATGGAGGCCTCCCAACCACGCCAGCATGAACTGGCCAGGCATGTGAATGAGCCATCTTGGAATGGGGCATCTGGGGACAGACTCTCCAGCTCCAGTCATGCCCTCAGATGGCTGCAGCCCTGGGCCAGCATCCTAACTCTAACAAACTTGGGGCCAGAAGCTCTCAGCTAAGCTGTTCCCAAACATCTAACCCAGAGAAACTGTGAGACATAATAAAAAAAATTTTTTCTTTTTTTTTTGGCCGCGCCTGTGCGGGATCTTAGTTCCCCGACCAGGGATCAAACCCATGCCCCTGCAGTGGAAGCATGGAATCTTAACCACTGGACCGCCAGGGAAGTCCCAATGTTTGTTTGCTTTTCGCCACTGAGTTTTGGGGTAATTGTTATGCATTGATATGTAACTGATACTATAAGGAACAGGCCAGAACAGCAGGGACCCTTCACCCCATGGCTTGGCTTTCTATTCATGAGGTCCCAAGACTTGAAGGAGCTCAGGGGCCTGGGCTGGGAGGCTGGGTTATTAGGGCTGGTTTCCAGCAAAGAGACAGCAGTAGTTGTGACCATCTGTGTCCTACCAGTACCTCCTCAGCCATGGCCTGAAGGTCCCTAGGGTCCCTGGAGTCCCATGGCCTGAAGATCAAGTCCACATGTCCTAATGAGGCGTGCAGGCCCTCCACAATCTGGGGCCTGGCCCGTGGTCTCATCGCCCTCCCAACAAGCCCTCCAGCCACAACTCCCACCCCTGCCCCACCCCATGATCCCTACCATCCTCTCATATTGGGCCTCTCTCTATTCCCTGGACAAGAAGAGCCCTCCTGGGACTCCATACCTTTGCATATGCTGTTCCCTCAGGCAGGCATAGGCTCCTCCCTTTAGTCACCTGACAAACTCCTGCCTGAAACCTCACTGTAATGGCTGCCCCTCTGGGAAGCACCCAACTGTCTCAGGCAACTGCCCCGGTACTCACAGCACCTCGTGATATACGGTTCACCTCTCCATCTCTCTCTCTCTCTCTCTCTGAGAGCAAGGCTGTGCCTTCCTTATCCACAGGCCTTTATCACATGGCACTGGGCTTGGCATGTTGTCTTTCTCCAATAAACTGTTTTGTTGAATTAATGAATGAATAAATAAACAAACGTGTCCTTGTGCACTTCACTCCCACTCTCTGCGGTTCAGTTATTCACCTCTAAAATAGGAATAATCATCATCTTCCCTTCCCTGCTTACTTCACAGCCTGTCGTGGTGATCCAGTGGGACAAAGGGTGTAAACTGTGAAGTCCAATGCACCCATAAGGAGGGCTCCCCTTAACTCAGCTAAGACATCACCACCATTCTGCCTGGCTGTCCTTTCCCCTAGCTTCCTAGTTCAAGGAACTTCACAGGACCTTCTGAGAGAAAGGCAGAAAATTGTCCTCCTCTGTTCCCTGCCTCCCTCCCTCTCCCTGGAGCAACTGTGCTCTCCGTGCCACCCCCATCTTCCCCCAGTAGCATATAGAGGCCCCTCCAGCCAAGATCTCCCCCTCCTTTCTTTTCCCCCCTCTCTCTTTTCAACAAGCAAACTTGAGAAATGGTAACCGTTTTCCCATTATTCAAATGGCATGGAAATTACCTATGTGGCATTCCTCTTTGACATGGAGGCTTTAATTAGCCACTGGCTCCCCAGTCCCCGGTATTTCTCCTGCTCTGCAGCTCCCTCACTTCCTCAGCCCTCTCCTCCATTAGCATCTAATCAGAGATGTCCAGGCTTCAAGGGAAGAGAGAGAGAAGGAGCCGTGTTTCCAGAAAGAGCCCAGCCATGGCTGGAGCGAGGAGCCTGGGTTGCAGTCTCTGCTCCTGTCACCAACACTCCAGCGACCTTGAACTTCTGTGAGGTCACACACAAGTTGGGGGCAGAGCTGTACTCTGATCAGTGCTCTAGTCTCAGTGCATATCTCCATCCTCAACTCAACAAAGTATCATCGCCCCTGTTTCACATATGCCTTTCCCAGACTTGCCTGGCCTTGGCTCCTGCCCTATTCAGCCTTCCCTCTTTCAAGAGTTTAGACCTACTGCTCCCTTGCCTATTGCCTTGGGGTGCTCACACCCCAGGAACTCTAGAGATGTTGGAGAGCTGATCTGTGAGGTCAGTTCTCGGCATGGTAGGATACAGGCAAGGCGCCCAGTTCAAATCAACGCTCAGTTCAAATCAACACATCTTTATTAGCAGGTGCCTGGTCCCTGCAGGTCATCCATGTGGAGTGGATGAGAGGCAACTGGTGCTGGGTGTCACGAGCCTGCAGGAGTGTGAGCCGTTGTCCTGGCTCTCAAGGAATTGGCAAACTAATTGAAAAGACTAGACTGTCACACAGGATGCCACCAAGAATCACGGAGGAGGCATAGATGCTGGGCAAGTCACTCTACCTCTTGGGTGTGTTCGTTAAGATAACACTAACTGGGGACTTCCCTGGACGCCCAGTGGTTAAGACTCCACGCTTCTACTACAGGGGGCATGGATTTGATCCTTGGTTGGGAAACTAGGATCCCACGTGATGAGTGGCACAGCCAAAAAAAAAAAAAAAAAAGAAAACACCAGCTACTATGTGAGCTTATTAGTTCTTATCTAAATTTCAGTTCATTAGTATAGGAAATAGTTTTAACAAGTAGGAAATTAGTTACTCAGCAATATTCATTTTACCATGAATTAAAAAGATACACATGCTAGAAGTCAGAATGCAGGGAAGCTGTTGTGTGATCTGCTCATAGGGAAGGCACTAAATGTTTTAGTGTTTAGGAAGTTCTACTAATTCTTCTTAACTTCCGTAAGAAGCAAAGAAAACCTAACTTCTCTTACCTCTAAAGTCCATAATCAACTTTAATATCTTATATGATCTACTGATATTTGAAACTGGTATTTCAGCACCATACATCTGACACTACCACCACTATATTACTTGTTTTGTTTATACCGTCTTTCTACTAAGAAGACTAAACTGCTTTTAGATGATGCACAAAACTCAGACATAGAGACCTAAGAGGAAGGTGGACTTCAAAAAAAAAAAAAAAAAAGATAACACTAGCTACCACAACAGGTAAAGCCTGAAATCTCAGAGAAGTGTTCCTCTTGCTCATGTAAAGTCCAAAGCAGCACTGGGAGTGGGAAGAGGGAGGGTGCACCGGCCAAGCCCCCCACCGTCACTGACTGGGCCAGGCTGAGAGAGGCTGTGCCATCCTCAACAGGCAGCTTCCAAGGTCCCCCTGGCCTGGGTGGGTGGCTGGCAGGTGGGAGAGAAAGGATGGATGCCTTAACCGCCTGGGCCCAGAAGTGGCGCACACCCCTTCGGGTCACATGCTATCTGTGAGAAACATACTGGGAAGTGCCATCCCGTGGGGACAGCTGCCTCCCCACACCATGGAGTGGGTATACAGCAAGCTGTCTCTGCCACTTAAGCCTTGGTTTTATGATCTGTAAAATGAGGGCAAGGAGGACTGGATTGAATATCAGGACCGGAAAGAACCTCCCCCCATTTTACATCTGAGTCCACTGAAGTCTGGAAAGTTAACATGACTTGCCCACGATCACAAAGGCACACACAAAAATCTAGGTCCCTGGACCCTCAAACCAATGATAAAAATTCCAGCTACCGCTCACCTCCTCACACAGGCCCTTTACAAACATTGTCTCTGATCCTTGAACAAGCTATCAAGGAGGTACCATTGTCCTCATTTTACAGACAAGAACATTGAGGTTCAGAGGAAACAGCTTGCCCAAGGTCACCTGACTGGCAAGTAGCAAAGCCAAGAGTTGACCCTTCCCAAGCTGCCTCTCCTATTACTACACCGTCTTCTTCCCAAACAGCTAAACTCTCCTTGGTACAAGGACTGAGGCCTCAGGCCTTCCTGTGCTCTGTCTCCTTGGAGCTGAAATCTCCTTTGCCTGCTCACCCTTGACCCACTGCATGGGAGGTCACACCATGGGCAGCTATCATTATCAACAACCAGCAGAGGCCCAGAGAGGCTGAGCCACTGCCCCAGTCACACAGCAAAAGAGGGCCTACAAAAACAGGATTGCGTTTAGCTAAAACTTTCCGGGTGGAAGTCCAGGGTTGCTGTGGTGCTTTCAGTGTTAGGAACTCAAGTTCCATCTACCTTGTTGCTCCACAGCCTCTCTCCTAAGTCCACCTCAGGGCCTAGCGTGGCTGCCCCAGTGCTACATCTGCACTGCAGCCCACAAGAAAGGAAAAACAGGGGAAGAGAGGTCACCCGTCCCTTTAAGGACACGTCCTGGAAATTGCACATACCATTTCTGCTTCCATTCCCTTGTCCAGAACTTGCTAACATGGCTACACCTCATTGCAAGGGAATCTGGGAAATGCAGTCTTTGTTCTGGGTGGCCATGTGTTGGATTCTTATTGAGAAAGAGGAGAGAATGCCGGTAGGAGGCCCGCAGTCTCTTTCCCAGAAACCAGTCAGGCTCAGCTCCCAGTCCAAGCACTGGGCCTGTGACAACACTGCCAGGGTGATGGAGACAAGGGCTGCAGGCTTGGTGCAGTCCCAGGGTAAGAAATGATGGGTCCCCAGCTGACTCCTTCCTCTCCAGGAGCCTTGGCTCATATTTCTGGCTGTAAGGACTCAGCCCCAGGCAGGAGCCTAATGGGAACTAATGTCCATTGGGGTTTATTTGGCTTCCATCTGTGGGGTTGGTCTATCTGTATTCTGGGAATGGGTAAGTGTCCTCCTCCAAAAGGGCAGAGAGAAGGGTTGAGCCCCCTTCTCTCTCACTGACTCACTCACCCAAAATAAGTTCTCTGCAGAGAGGGAATGAAATGGGGTCCAAGACCTCCTCCCCTAACTTTCCCTGGAGCCACACCGTGATGGTTAATTTTGTGGGTCAACTTGACTGGGCCATGGCGCTCCCAGACCTTTGATCCAACATTACTCTGGGTGTGTCTGTGAGGGTGTTTCTGGATGAGATTAACCTTTGAATTGGTAGACTGAGTAAAGCAGATTGCCCTCCCTAATGTGGGTGGGTCTCATCCAATCAGTTGAAGGCTTGAATAGAACAAAAAGACTAAGTAAGAGGGAACTCCTCCTGCCTGACCACTCAAGCTGGGACACTGGTTTTTCCCAGCCTTCAGACTCAAAAACATCGGCTCTTTTTAGGTCTCGAGCCTGGCAGCTCCCAGACTGGAACTTACATCATCAGTTCTCCTGGCTCTCAGGCTTTTGGACTACGACTTCAGCTGCACCAGTAGCTCTCCTGTCCCCATCTTGCCATCTGCAGACCTCAGCCTCCATAATTATATAAGCCAATTCCTCAAAAAAGATAAACAAACAAACATATTATTTATTTATTCACTTACTATACATAATAAATATATCTCCACCCAACTGGTTCTCCTTCTCTGGAGAACCCTGACTAATACACATACCTGCTTGAGGACCAGGTAAGTTGGGGTCACTGGGCCAGCCCTGAGCCCCACTTTTTCTCAGTTGGGGGCTTGCACAGGTCACCTAACTTGCCCAAGCCTTGGCTTGCTCACCTATAATATGGGGTCCTCATAGCTGACTCATAGGATTGGCACAAATACTAAATTAAAGGAGATTACCTAAGTGAGAGGTCTGACATGTGGTAGATGGTTCCCTTCCCTTCCCCCATCCCCACCCAGGATAAAGCCCAATGAACTGGCAAGAGCAGGCAGCGGCTGTATCCTTCTGGAGGTAAAAGTTATCTTGCATTCATATATCCACAGCAGGTAGCCCTACAAAGGGACATAAAAATGTCTCTGAAAGCCACTCCTACACCAAGGCAGGGTGTATACATTTCTGAGATGCCTCCTCTTCATATATTTTTCCTTCGGGGCTTTCCTCCCATCTTAATTCTTGCTCACCGGGAAACGTGGCAGGGGTGGCCTTGGCTAGGGGCCACTGTGGCTGCATGCCCAGTCCCACATCCCAACCCCCACTCAGGTGTGACAGTGCCATCCATCACCCCCCAAGTGTTGACCAGGAGTCTGTCCCTGCACTTCCAGAGCTATCCCAGATACTACATTCTCTAGATTAAGAGAGAACTGGGGTGAGACGGAGGGAGGACCCATCAAGGCATATTGGCAGGAGGGCCTTTGAACCATCATGATAAAGACTGATGGTGCTTTGAAGGCCCTTTATAGTGTTAAAACATTTCTGCCCCCTCTCTGGGGAGAGCACCCAGGAGAGAAGGGTCTGGTCCTGATTCTGTCACTACCTGGAAGTGAGGCCAAGACCTCAATTCCCTCATCTATGACACAGGAGAGATCAGATGACCTTCATGGTCCCCTCCAGACTGATTATTTGGTGATGCAAGTGGTGGACACATGTCTCCTTTGTACACCAGCACCCATATCCCCTTCCCTTTAGCCCAACCTCCCTGTTAGGAAGCCCCCAACTGTGTGTATTGGGGGCAAGGGTGGAGGGTCCCCTCTGGTGGAGCATCCTGACCCAGCTGGCCTGCAGTGGGCAGCTCTCTGTCCTCTTCCCACTCCATGGGAGCTACTGGGTTCCTGCCTGTCCACCTCCTTAGGATCCAGGGAGGCCCCATGAAACTTAAATAAAATCCCCTTTTTGTTAGCTGCCCAGAATTGGTTTCCATTGCTGCAGATACCCTGGCTGATACATAAGCCACGCCCATGCCCTGAACATATAAGCCCGTTCTTTAGGATGGCGCACCTGCCCTATTGCACATCCTTTAGTTTTTCCCCATCCCTGCCCCTTTTCATGATCAGTTACTGATGTCTCTTCCCCTTTTTATTTATTTATTTTTAATTTTTTTTAATTTTTGGCCTCACCGCACGGCCTGTGGGATCTTAGTTCCCCAATGAGGGATCGAACCCACGCCCTCAGCAATGAAAGTGAGGAGTCCTACCCACTGGACCACCAGGGAATTCCCTATTTCCCTTTTTTAAGGGAGAAAAAGAAGAAGGTGGTAAATCCAGGATGAACAAAACTATTAAGAAGTATAACCTTAAAGGTAGCTCCTCTCCAAAAATAGAAATCATACAAACAGAACTGCATTGCTTTAACTTAGACTGTGTTCATCCAGCAGCCCTCTGCTGAGTGCCTGCTGGGTGCCAGGCACTGTGCTAGGCATGGGGACATGCACGAATATGGACACGCCTTCCCTGGAGCAGCTCACAGCCCAGCCTCCCTCAACAGCTTAGAACCGAAGTCCCTTAGCAGCACGGTGTCCCTGTGTTCTATGAGATTTTGCATTATGTGAATTTGACACCATGATATAAAGAGATTAAGAAAGTCTCACTTAATATGCAAAATCTGAAATTATGTGTATCTCAAACATTTTTCTTAAGCATGAAGAATGTTGAAGCTGGCAGTGAATTGTAAACTACGCTTGCACGCTCACCACACGGCAATGCCACTTTAGCGGATAAACAGGAACACCTACCAACCTCTGTCAGGATTTGCCTTAAATTATGCAGCTTTCTGAATTACACAAGGCCTTCTGGACCGTGTGTCTCACATATGAGGCGACAGGTTTGGTGTTCAGAGCTCTGGCGGTGGAATCAGAGCGCCAGGATTTTACTCCCGTCTCCACCACTGTGTGATCTTGGATGAGGCACTGAGCCTCTCTGTGCCTCAGTTTCCTCATATGCACAGTCAAGATAACAGTGCTGCCTCTAGGGGACTTAGGACGATTAAATGCGTTCTTCCATGCCAGGTGTTCAGGGGAGAGCCTGCAGCCACTGGAGCAGGGGGTGTTTGCAGTGTCTCCCCAGGCTGTGGGTTGGCAGGAAGAGGTCAACACCCACATTATGAGGAACATGAACTGCTGCCCAGAGTAGAAGCAGTTGCCTCAGCACCCTGTATGACCTTGGCCCTTGAGGTCCCTGGGGTTGCACAGCTACCAGAGACCTTCTTTACAGAGGTAGGGCCCTCGGATTCCAGCAACATCACTGCCCATTCATGCCCAGGGGGCTAGGGCACCATCCAGACCCTTGGCCATGACCATCTTTGGACTCATTTCAGGGCATTCACAAACACTCTATAGATTCTTTTTAAAGCTAACCCAGCACTAATAGAGTCACATCTTCATCCAGAGGAGAAAGCTGTGCAGGTGTCCATAGCTCCCAGAGCCAAGCCTCTAGCCAGCACCCTGTGTGCCAAAAGCCTGCCTCTCCAAAGTGCTCCATCATAGGTAATTTTTTTAAGCCAATCTAATGCGATAAATACTACCCTTACTTACTCTGGGGAAGAAAGGGAGGCCACCTAAGCTGGCCTGGAAGACTAGGGGGGCCTCCCCAGATAGGGGTGGAGGTACTGCTCTCCAGTATCTTGAATAAACCCAAGGAGCCAGGTGATGGGGTGGGGTAGGGTTGCCACAGATCAGGCAGGGGCAACAAAGGTATGGAAGAGAAAGCATTGGCACATTCAAGGAATTGCCAGTAGCTCCATACACAGTGGGAAGAGCG
>NW_006771270.1:403160-412267 GCF_000442215.2 Lipotes vexillifer
AAGAGCGTCTACCAGGGTCTCACTCGCTCACTTCAGTGAAATGGTTTCTGGCGCAAGTGAGTGAGGCTCAGAGAGACCCTCTCAGAGGAGTCCGTGGCCTTCTTTGCACTGTGGTTGCCTGCCTCTGGCAGTCTGGTGAAGCCCATGGGATCCCACCTTTAAAAGCATAAAACAAAGTATATAGAATTGCAAAGGAAATCAATTATAGCAAAATAGTTGTTATTTTCAAAAGATTTTTAAAAATAAATGTTTTTCTAATAATATATGAGGCTCTTTATCAATGCATTAAGTGATAAGACCTAGTGGCAGGAGGTAGTGCTGAGCAAAAATTGTTTTTCAAGATATCAGAACAATGGTGATATGATACGAAAATGCCTATGATTTCTATTGATGACAAATCCCCAGTACTGCTAATTCTACTGTGGTTCGTTGCCTACATTCTTAATAAAGGGAAATACTCAATTGCAGTTAAAGGTTAGGGAAAATAAAGATGTTACTTTTTCGCATCCAAGTTCACAGAGCCCCAGAATTGTTCCACATTCCCCTGGGATCTCCAGGATGCCAGGAGCAAAACCCCCGCCTTACAGGAAGACCCAGCTTGGTTCTCAGAACACAGGGGTTAAGAGAATTGACCACTTGTTCCATTACTGCTGCAGGACCTTGGGCAAGAAACCCTGCCATTCGGTGCCTCAGTTTCTTGAGAATCAAATGAGTTGACACACATAAAGCAGTCAGAATCGTGCCTGGCACACAGTCGTTGGTCAATAAATGAGGGTTCGCTCTTTTCATTCTTATTCTCAGCCACCAAAGACGACCGGGAGAGAAACTCGCCGAGAGGGGCTCATTATTTACTAACTGAAGTCATGTTAATAAGCACACGAAGCACAATTAGCAGAGTTATTTCGATTCTGAGGTCTGCTCGACTATAAAAGCCTCACATTTGTCCTTCCCCGATTTCTCTGCTAATTACAACTGCTGCCGTCGTCCATCGCAGCTGCCACATGACGCCCGTGTTGGCTGCATCTAAAGTAGTTGTTAAGGCCGCATAATGGTGCACGCTAACTAATTGGCCATCATGCTGAGGATGAATGGAGTCAGACAACGGAGGCTGGCCAGGACTGGGCCCTAGAACCCCGAGCTGCACAGCCCCAGTGAGCTCTCAGGCCTCCACCTGCCCTCCCAAGCTGCCCCTTGGGACCAGGCTATGAGAGGGTGTAGGGATAGGAGTGCCGAACGAGGTGGCCCTGGGGACCCTGACTGGGGCCAGCCCTGCAGCTATTGATAACTTGCTGTGCAACCTTGACTTGGCCCCTGAACGTCTCTGGGCTGTACTTTAATCATCTATAAAATGAGGAAGAGGAGCAGGTAGATCTAGATGCTCTCTAGAGCCCACCCTACTGTACTTTGATTGTTCCATAGTAGTTTCTCTTTAGAGTGGCTGGCAGTTCTGCCCAGTCCCCTGGGGGCACCACAGGCTGCCTGAGGGTGAGGAAGTATGAAAGGAGATTGGCAAAGACAGTGGTGCTCACGGAACATTCCATCTGGAGCCCCATACTTCCCAACTTTCATGCAGTTACAAGGCCAAGTTCTGGCCAAAGGACCGTGGGCAGAAGTAACAAAGGGGCAAAGCAAAGAAGAGCTGGTACGTGGTTGCCCCACAGTCTCTTCTCACTTGTGGCCAAAAGGCTTTGTGGGGAGACGGAGGAATTGAGCTGAGATGGGAGCAGCATAGATTGCCAAACTGCCCCTTGGAGGACACTCCCAGTGGACTTTGCAGAGGTTAGAAGTAAATCTTAGTTGCGTTACGCAATTAAGATTTGCAGGCTATTGTTACTATAGCATAACCTGGTCTCTCACCTCATATAGTTACTTTCCAAAAAAGTATTCAAATGATGGGCTTTTTAAATAAAGGATTTAGGAGGTAACTGCTTCATAGTACTATTAAGAAAAGAGGTGTACTATGGCAAGAGGGTGTGGACTTTCTAACAATGAGGCTGGCTCAGCGATGAGATGAGTGATCCTCCCTAGGCCCCCTCACCATGCTCCCCATAACCCCTCAAGTGGGGAACTTGAAACCAAGTTTAATGCACCAGAAATCTATCAGCAGTCCCAACCGTGGGGACCAGGATAGAGAGTGAGAGACCAGACATTCTCAATTTTCACTTGGTGAGTTACAAAGAAAATAATGGGTCCCGTGATGGAAGAATCATGCGATGAATTTCAAAATTGAGAAGAAAGTGTTTGGGTGTGGGTTTTACTCTGGGGTTCCCTCTCTCGAGAGGATATCGAAGAATTATTAAGTACAATTGGGTTTTCCCCCTTCCCAGCCACAGATTTGCACCCCAAGAGGTTTCCCTTTCCCTTCTCCTGGAGGGGACTCCAGAGCGTGGGAAAGAAATGGATCCTTTCTCATCTCTTCAGGGTGAAGGAATCCTACAGAACTTGTGATTCATTTTTTTTTTTTAATCTCAAAGTTCTTGAGTTAGGAAATAATTCTGGATTGTCCCAATCCTAAATCAAAGACCCTAGCATTGATCATGATTCCACAGCAGCACAGAATTCCACTGTCAGAAGAATCTTAAAGCAACAGAGCAGTCCTGGAAAAAAAACAGGACAGCAGGCATCACCGGCCTGCTCCGCCATCTAGGCCTAACCCAAGAGGGGGGCCATCGGCTTCTTCTTCTTGGGGATGCCCAGGTGAGCCAGCCCCCAGCCTCCCTCTCTCCCCGTGCCCATGCTTCATGTCCCCACAGCGGAGCAAGCTGCAAGCAAGCTATCCCCGTGCAGCAAATAAAGAAATAAGAATAAAGAGTGTGACTCTGTGTTTGAAGGACGAATGCCAAGTTTCCTCTCGGGGGCCCTCTCCCAAACCTCCGTATATCACCTCCACATGACCAAGCTTGGACCTGCCACTCCAAGCTCTGCTTGGCTGTGATAAACACAAAACAACGCATTTTCTATACCCTCAGGCCCTGCAATCAGGAAGAGGGGGGTGGAAAAAATCCATCCAAGCCATTCCAGGATTTATGTTTGAAACTCTTTTCCTTTGTCAGGGGAGAAAACGAGCAGATGTTCCTAAAGGTGAACCCTGTAAATCAGTGCAGATGTGTTGGTGCATCTTGCCCTTTTTGGCAACTTGGCTGGGTTCAGTTTTGCACCAACACCTGGCCATGCACACTGACACACACCCATCCCACCACCTCCCTTTGACTTCCCTACCTCTTATCTCTCTTTGAATCAGCCTCGATCCCTTCTCCAGGAAGTCTGCCCAGATTATGCTCATCTCTTGCCCAGCCCTACAATTTGGGCCCTTTCTCAGCCCCCAATGTGTTTAGGTCATTTCATAATCATTTACTTCTCTTCATCCAATGAACAGCCCAGGAACTCGTAGAGAGTGCTAATTGTCTCCCCCATCAGACAAGGAGCTCCCCCAGGACAGGACATGTCTCCCCCATCAATCCAGGCACTCCTAAGGACAGAAAGCATGCTTCCCCAACTCTATCCCTTTGGCAGGTCAATCACCCTGTTTTAGAAAGCAGGGGAAGCAATACCTTCTAACTCAAAGGTTCTAAACAAGGGGACATTGTGAAGTCTGAAAGTACCTGCCAAATGTTTGTACATACTTGTAATTTTCTGGAAAGAGGATCCATAGCTGTCAAGTGATCCTCAAATGGATCTGTTCAGAGTCAGAGTGAGAGCTTTGGAAGCACCAAGCACTGAATGGATTGTGATACCGGTGCCCTACCCTCACCCACCATATGTGATTCAAAATTAAAACAGCAATGAACTCTGAAACACAAAGCTTCCACGATGCACAAGTTCATCAGAGCTAAACGTTCTATTTCTTGCTAAGTCTCCTTAGAGGGTGATCCCTGCACTAGGCCTGCTACATAGCAAAGGTTAAGGCTGGTGGGTCCCAGGATGGAGGTGGTGAAATAGAACATGCCCCTCCCAGCCCCTGACTCAGTCAGGAAGGTGCCGAATCTGGCTAAGTCTCTCCCCTGGGAACCTCTGCTTCCCCAGCCTGGGCAGGGGCAAAGGAGGTGGGCGCCATCTTCATGTTTTCTGAACTGGAATGAAACATGGAAGATGAAACTCTGCAGTATCAGCCGGGCTTCACAGGATTTAGGAACCACTGAGCACCCTCCTGCCTAAACACCCGCCCCTCCCTATGCCCCTGACAGGCTCCAGGAGATGAGGGATTTAAGAACTCCCAAGAAATCCCCCACCACCTTTAAAAAGCCATCAGCCCTGAATCTGGTGGGCCTCATGCAACCCAAGTCCACCTCAGTACACAGCTTCACCAGCCACACCCTAAGCACAGCCCTGGAAGTCAAGTCCCCCAAAGCAAGGGGTCAAGGTTAAGGCTGAGACCCCACTTCCCAATCCTCCCAGTGTTTTGAGACCAACAGGAGACACACAGAGGATGCTGGATGAAGAAGCAGCAGGGGCTCCAGACTGGGAGTCGGGAAAACTAGTTCCAGGTCACAGCTCAGCCACCACCGAGCTATTCAACCCTGGGCAAGTCACTGCGCACTCCAGCCTCCACTTCCTCCATCTATAAAGGGAGGGGTTTGGCCACCTGAGTGCTGACCACATCTGTGTGTCTTGGTTGGGGGTCTACACCACAGAGAGGGGCTGGCTAGGAAGACTCATCTCGGAGCCTTTTCTCCACCTCAGGATGCTAGTCTGGTCTTCCCATGGCCTCCGCAATGCCAGCCAACACTCCCCAAACTGGGCATTTGCCTTAGGGAGGAATCTTTAATTTCATGGGAGAATGAACAGGAAGACAGCAGCCCGGCCCCTGGGGGAAGAGCCAGCAGAGAGTAGAAGCAAAGGGGCTTGAACTCTCGGACCATGGTCTGGCTCAGGGGAGAGAGTGGCAAGGCAGGGTGTAGACTGGGCCTTGAGAACTTGGCAGTTATGATTTCCTTTGGGCCCTAAGGGCTCTTACTCTGTTGAGAAGGAAGGGAAGTACCAAAAAGCAAAAAGGATATGAGAGAAAAGCAAGGTTTGCTAAGGTTTTGCTAGGTACACGAATACCTATGAAGTCATACTATTGTTACCCCCATTGTACAGATGAGAAAACTGGGGTACAGAGAGGTCAAATAACCTACCCAAGATCACCCAGCAAGGAAGTGACAGGACCAAGACACAAACTCCAAAGCACACGTTCTTTCCATGGGATTACTCCACTGACGGAGACCTCTGGCGTCAGGCTCAGAGACCCCAGGATACAGGCTGGTTAGGGCTCTCCTTCAAGGAACTAGATGAGCAGTCACTGCCCAAGGTGCTGCAACAGGTCACTGTTCCTCTCCCACTACACACCACCTGCCCTGCTCCCAGGAGGCTCTCAGAGCCCAGCCACCCCTTGGTCCCCTCAGCTCTGAGCTGGACACCTGGAAGGCCAGCAATGGGACACCTCAAGCCTCCTCCAGGAAGTTCAGTCACCCCTGGGCTAGGCAACACAGTTTCTCCCTGCCACCCCAGCTCTGCCATGCCATGATGTGCCCACAGCCCGGCTGGGCTCCCGGCCCCCAGCTGCCTGGCTCATGACCACTGTGTGTAGTGAAGTGTGCAGTCTAATTGTGTTCCCTAATTATAGCCCTCAGCCACCAGGAGACAGGTGCAGAGACGGAGGGGAGGGCCTGGAGCTGGAGCCAGGGTAAGGGGCAAGGGCTCCATCCCATTCCCATACCTGCAGTGGACTCAGGGGAGGGGATCATGGAAATGGGGGGATGCTGGAGTGGGAGGGGTGCCTAGCCTCCTGGGACCACAGAGTCAGGCTCTTAGAAGGAGGTCTCCAGCCACCAGAACCTTCAGAAAGAATATTCTTAAATAGCTCCGTACACAGCTAACCGCTATTAAAAGAAGATAGGATCTGTCAGTGTGGAGGCCAGCCAGGCAGAGATGATTCAGTGGGAAGGGCAGTGGCCCAAAAGAAAGGACCCCTGGCTTCCCCACCAACTTGCTGTGTGACCCTGGTAAGCCATGGCCCCTCTAGGAGCCTCAGTTTCCTTGTCTGAAAAATCAGGATTTGGGTTTGAACTCATGTATGCAACAAATGATTCATGCTAAGTAGGTTCCAGGCCCTGAATTAGGTCCTGGGGATGGAAAGCACAGGTGAGACCAAGAGATGACTGAGAAAGACACAGGCTCTGCTCTCAGGGAGTCTGCAGTCTAGGAGAGAAGCTAAGATTTATAATAAAACTAACAGCTAACAGTGATGGAGCACCTACTGCTTACCAGGCAAAACCCTATGAGATAGATGCTAGTATTAACCCCGTTTCACAGATGAAGAAACTGAGAGTCAGAGAGGTTCACTAATATGCCCAAGGTCACACAGCTAGTAAGTAGCAGAGCCAGGATAAGAGTAAAGACAAAATACTGTGGGTATTCAGGAGAGGGAAGGTTTCCTGGAGGAGGTGGCTTCTGACCTGAGCCTTTGAAAGACAGGGGCAATTTGGACTGGCAAACATTTAGGGAAGGGGGAGTAAGAAATTCTATTAGCTGAAAATTCCAATAGCACTTGGCCCCCAGTCTCTGCCAAAACACCAACCACAGTCCCAGGAGAGCAGCAGAACTCAGGCCAGCCTCTGCACAGCAGCACTGACAGAGGATGGATGCAAGAAGGATGAGTGGCAAATGGGGAGGGAGGAGGTGGGGAGAATAAGAACACTTCCCAAACCAACCTCTCTGAGCTCCTAGAAATGGGGCAAGAGGGAAAGCCACAGGGCAGCAGGGCAGTTTTCAACAGACCAGGGAGGAGGGCGCACTCCACACATGGAGGAGGGGAGGGCAGTCTCCCCAGCACCCTAAGGATTAAAACGCCAGTGGTAAGCCATGCACACTCGGAACACTGTGCAGACATAAACCACAGTGCTGGGGAGGATATTTATTGCCGTGGGAAAATGTTCATGTATATTTCAAGTGAAAAGGCAGGTTGCAAAATAACATGTATGGTACGATGCCATTCTTGGAAGGAGAAAAATATCTTTATATAAGTCTGGAAGGATATACACCCAACATTTCAACAGTGGTTATCTCTGGGCAGTAGATTGTGGATGACTTTTATCTTCTTTACACTTACCTATATTTTCTAATTCTTCTACAATAACAGGCATTATCTGTGTAATTTTTAAAGTTTCTTTTTTTTTTTTTTAAATGCAGTAAACACATCAAGGATTTTGGCAGGGTGGTATGGGCAGAAGAAGAGATGGGCCAGCCACCTGGGTGCAGTGGTGGCAGAGGATGGAGGGTGGCAGGGCTCCACCAGGATGTGGGTGAGGTGGGATGGGGAGGAAGACCATGCTTCCTTGACAGGACAAAGGACTTATTAAAAAGACTAGCTCATGGGGCCCAGCCTCCTGCATCTTCTGCCCCCCAGTCTCCTCAGAGCCCAGAGGTCTTTCCAGCCCCCAGAAGTGAAGGGTCTGGTCTGGAAGCCCATGGCTTTCTGACGGAGCACAGAGCAGAAGGGGTGAAGCAGCTGGGGGTCCCAGAAGAGATGCGAATTTGGAGGGCTAAGCTAGGGAGGTTTGAGAGGAAGCCGGGCCTCAGAGAGAGAAGTGGGCCTGGCACGGAGCAGGGGCCAGGGTGACGGGAGAAGCAGCCTGGAGGGTTAATCCAGGTCACCACCAAGTGCAGAGTTCTTGGGAGGGGAGCCCCGTGGAGCTCTTGATCTGATGGGAAGTTTACTGAGCTCCAGGCTGAGGAGGGAGTGGAAGGTGAACTGGCCTTCCTGGCCCTTCTCCGAGAAAAAGATAGGAATGACTGAGCAGAAGCCACAGTAGTAACCCGCCTGGGTCAAGTGTTTGTTACTCTCTTTGCCCCCTTCTGTTTTCCCTGTCATTAGCAGTAAAACCCTAAAAACAGCCAGGACTCTCCTTGATTGCATAATAATCAGAGCTTCTAAAACATCCATAGGCTAACTTGTAAGGTAGTGAGCTTCCTGTGCCTGGAGGTATTCAAATAGAAACTGGGCCACCTTCCTGGCCTGCTCTCAAGGGTTTTGCATCAGAAAAACAGCCAGACCTCTGAGGTCCCTCTCATTCCTGAGATCCTCTGAGTCAGTGAAAGTGGGGTTTTAGGCAGCAGTGGCCTGGAAGAAGGTGCCAGGAAAAAGAAACTGTGAAGGCACACACCCTGCCCCTCCCTTGTCCTCACAAATCTCAAGGACCTCACAGGGTCTGAGGTCCCCCTTCCCTGCTTCAGCCGAGATGGATGTCTGGTCTACCTTGTGCAAGTGCTGTTCAGGCTCAGGCCCAGTATAAAGGGAAGCAGGAGTTCACACAAGGTCACAGGGAACTTTGCAAATTGAAACATCAGCCTCATTCTAATTATTAGTCTTTCAGCCAGTGCCCTGAGGTGACAGCACAGACCTCCAAGAGCCTTTGGCAGTGCATAGAATTAGTGGAACCATCAGCATCATTGTTGGTTATAGATACAGGAGAATCAGCAAAGATAAAATGTTGTAAAAATGTGGTAGGTCATGCAAAGCAAACTGATACTAGTGTAGTCACACTGTTTACCATTTACCTCTCACACAAAGCCAAGTAACTATTGGCATTCATTGTTAAATGGGGAGGACTGATAGGGAGGCCAACTTGAGTTTGCTGGAAGGAAGAACTCCCCAGTAATTAGGGCAGCCCAACAGCGGGACCTCAGGGAGGCCGTGAGCTCCCTGTCCTGAAAGAAATATTCAAGCAGCGGCTGGCCGCGATGGAGGGCTGGCTGGGTCCCTTCCGCTCCCCGCTCAGATCCACTCTCCATCCTCACCCTGCCCTCGTCCCAGCATGGACCCCATCACCGCCTGACTCCCTCTGCCTCCTGGCTGCGTCTGGCCAATGGGAGCCCTGGCAGGACATAGGAGAGGGGACAAGTACTTGTTTCCCACACTGCCTCCCTGCAAGGCCACCTTGGGCCTGAGGAACTCAAGACAGAAGGTCACAGCTCCCCGTGGAGCAACCTGCACCACACACCCGGCTACCTCTGGCTTCTGATTTCTGCTCCGTTCTCCCCGTTCTCGCAGCCCAAGGGAGGGGTATAGCCAGGGAATAGCTGTTCCTAGCCCTGAGGCACTGCTCTATCCCTTGTGGCTTTCCCCC
>NW_006771270.1:412452-432587 GCF_000442215.2 Lipotes vexillifer
CCTTGTGGCTTACCTACGCCCTGCCCACACCTTTGTAAATTGTGCCTTTATTAATACCTTCCTGGAATTATCCTAATGTGAGGGTGCCATCTGTTTCCTGCTGCAATCCTGGTTGATACATGGGGGCTCCCAATCAGAGAAAAAACTAAACTGTATGGGCTCTCGACACCGAACAATTAATTCAGCAGCTCCGTGAAATGTGAGTCAGATTCACTTTGTTGTAGGCTTTATTTCATTACAGTACTAAACTTTATGTTATCAGCCATTATCAGATATAGCTTGTGGCTTGCAGCTTCCAAAACCATTGCTGCCCATGGCTGCTGTCTATAGATAGAGAAACTAAGGCCTCCCAGAACCTTACCCAAGGTCACAGCCAAACACAGGAAGCCAGGAGCCCCAGGATCCCACCCCAGGGTGGCTTCTCTGAGCAGAGCAATCCAACTGGTCCCCCCAGGCATGCTTCCCTATCCCCCTCCCACCACTGAAGTAGCTGCCCCTTCTCTCCTCAGTCCCCTTTCCACCCTATTCCCTCGTGGGCGAGGCCCGTGGGGAAAATGATGAGGATTTTATAGCATTCCTGTAGTAAGCACTTAATAACTCTCCAGGCTATAGATCTGTGCTTCGCATGGGCTGGGGATAATTCACAGTAAAATATGACTTTTCATTTATCACACTGATGTGTAATAAATACTTCCCAGTGAAGGTTGGGCACAAAAGCGGGTGGGGTGAAAGACAATCAGATGAGGCTCCATGACTGGGTGTTGGGGTTCAGGTCCGTGGCAGGTGGACTCAGGGAACTAGAATCCGGAAACTAGGGATGCTCACGACATAAAGGGAAATTCCTCAGGGACTATCAGCCAGTGCGGCACCACAGGTCCCCCACCAGCCTCATCACCACTTCTGAAAAATCAGGAACATCCCTCCTGGAGCCAAACTCCCCCCCAGAGACCTGTGGGGCCTGAAACCAATGTGAAGCCAACAGCCCAGGCAGCTCTCCTCCTCCTCCACTCTCACATCTGGAAGTGACTTGTCTCAAGAGCTTCCCACCCACCCTCCCCTTCCACCACCCCCTTTCCAGCCCAACTGACACTGTGCTAATAACTGGACATCTAGATTGTTTTCCAATTTTTCACCATTAGATAATAATCATAATAGCTCCCATTTATTCTGCATCTTCCGTGGGTCAGGAGCACTCGATCACTGAATTCTCAAAACCTTTCATGGCATTATCACCACCCCCAGCTCTCAGGGGAGGGCACTGATGCTCAGAGGACTGAGCACCTTGCCCAAGGTCACATTGTGATCTGTCTGACTACAAGTCCCACTGTCTCCATGGCCGTGTGTCTTAGGACAGGCTCCGCTGAAGCAGATCTTGGGACAAGGATTTGAGGGCATGATGTTTATTTAGGAGCATCAGTAGGAGGGTGGGGCTGGGAAACAGGGGAGGAAGGAAGCCAATACAGAATGTGTTATGAGCAGGTTACCACAGAGGACAACTGGTTGTCGGGGGAGGGGTGTCTGGAGACAATATAGAGCACACCTCAGGGTAATCCCGCCCAGTGAGTGAGTTCACTCTGAGTGATCAGCAGAGAGTGTTCTCTGGCCATGCTGAGATGGCTGAGCAGTTCCAGGAGCCAGAGAAAGCCCTGGGGCAGAGTCCCAGGTTGCAAGCTGGAGTTGACAGCCATTGGATCCCCGCACATTGAAATGCTGAGTGTCAGGGGCACGGGCAGAGCACTGGCAGCACCTGCCTCTCTGGACCCCTGTCACTGCTTGCCTGGACAAACACAGTAGTCACCTAACTGCTCTCCCTGTCTTGGTCTTGCCCCATCTGACATATCCCCCAGCCCCAGACAGTAAGCACATTCCTCCTTAGTCCACATAGCAAAGGATGGGTTGGAAAGTATCCCCTCCAACAGGAAGGATACCTTGCTGATGTCTCAGTGGAAGGGGGCCTGACCACCCAAATGTAGAGACCACAGGGTCTGAATTATCTTTGAATCCTCACTCAGTGCCTAAGGCAGGGCGTGGTCTACAGTAGGTACTCAGTAAATTTTGCTGCATTTTAAATAAATCCCCCCCAGGCAGGCTATGCAGTGAGGGGAGGGCTGGCTTCTCTGATAACCCCTCTGCACCACTCCTACTGAAGAACTAATCATGCCTTCCTTGCTCTGTTCAGTTCAGGCTGCTACCCCAGCCCCTAGAGCAAGGCTGCCTCCCTGGGAGACTGAGTCTCTGGCACATCTTAGCGTATGGATGTACACACACACACACACACACACACACACAGAGCCCAGAGCTGAGCCTAGAGCCTGACTTAGTCATGCTTACTACATGCTGGTCAAACGTATGCCTAAGTGACTGAATTAATAATTGGTTAGTGAGTGGTGCCATGACCCCAGCTTGAGAAATTCTTTGGACCAGCAGCCTCATGTGGCCAGGAGTCCACTGGCGTGGTGGAAGGAGAGGCAGGGGTATAGTAGAGGTATCCATGATGGTGAGAGGCTGCATGGTGCCCACACACTACCACCACCAGGGGTGCTCTTCCCTCCTCTTAGAGTTCTGACTCCAAGACCAATGACCTGGCCCATGTCCAACCATAGAGACAAGGAACCAAGACAAGGATGACTGGCCAAGGACCAACAGCTGACTCTGACTGAGCTGCATCAGTGCAGAGAGCCAGGGCTTTGGGATGCCATTCAAGTTATTTTCCACCTGGAAAGCCGACTTTCCTGACAATGCTCCACAATTTGACAGGAAAGGGAGCTAGGGGACACATGTACCTCAGATCAAATCCTTGCTCTGCTATTTGCCACTATGTGACCTAATGCAAGTGACAATTTTGCTAAGCCTCAGTCTTTTCATCTGTAAAATGGGCAAAATAATCCATGCCACACAAAGTGGCTGAAAGAGAAGAGAGAACTCAGGCAAAGTCCACAGCCCAGTGACCAACACATAGTAAGCACTTGGTTTTCTCCTCACTTTCTGTCTGGCCTGGAGAGTCAAAAGCAACTGCCTACCATCTTGACCCAAAGATCCCATACAAACATGATGTAGAATCTCCCCAAGAGCCCATGCAAGAAGAAATCTCAGGAATCATAGGAGGGGTGGCTGAGCATCCTGCTTCTCTGAAAACTTCTGAAACAAGAGCATCTCTGTCCATTCTCCTGCAGCTTTCCTCCCTCCCACCCTGCCAAGCCCCAGGTCAGAAGAGGGACCAGATGAATCCCATCACTAACATTCTTTAACTCCTTGAATTCAGGAATTCTCTCAGGTCCTGAGTGATCTTCACAACCTCACTATCCTTACAGGGCAGAGTGTATGTGAACCCATTTTTCAGATGAGAAAGCTGAAGCTCCAAGAGGATAACTGATCTCCAAAAGCTCCTCAGTAGATCTATGGAGAGAATGGGGACCTGGGCCATGGGACTGCCTCCCCTGCCCTTGACCCATGGGCCACCCTGCCCCTAACACAGCTGGATAAGACAGGAGTGTTCATACCCAAAAGTGAACATGAACTTACCTCGGGCAGCCGGAGACGACTCCCAACCCCTGCTTCCCACTCCAGGATTGAAGCAAAGAGCAAGAAACAATTTGTGGCATTCCTTGCCTGTCGAAGTAGATTTCTTGCTTACAGAGGATATACGAGTTTCTGAATAATTAAGTACGACACTCAGCTTCCAGGGCCCAAGACTCCAAAGGCACAGTGAAGCTGAGGCAGAAGTCTTCCATCAGCAACTGAGCCAGAGACTTTGAGAAGTTTCCTCCTCCCATCTGAGGACCAGAAAGACGTGGGCTCCACCTGGGGACAAGAAGCCCAGGCTTGAAGGGGCTTCAGGGATGGTCTAGGCCCAGCACCTCATTTCCAGGCAAGAGAACTGAGGGCCAGAGAGGGGAACTCACCCAGGGTCACCAGCAGCCCTGGGAAAATGGTAAAGGCCCTAAATAGGGGCCTACACATCAGGATTAGAATTCAGCTCTACTTCTTTCTAGCTGTGTCACTCTGAGCAACTAATTTTACCTCTCTAAGTCATACTTTTTCTCTTCTGTAAAGTGAAAATAAAACTTCACACATGTTGATAACCTCCATTCTATAGATGGGGGAAAAAAGGAGGTGATGAAAGTGAAAACTATTGGTGAATTATAAAGAGATATGCAAAGATAGGCTTCAGAAGCCAGGCCTCCTGCCTCTGGGTTCCAGCATCATACTCTCTTCTCTCTCCCCCTCCTCCTCAGCCTCCCACCTCTGCTGCCTCCAAGACAAGACTGAAGGACCCATTCAAGAAGCAGCAGGAAAACAAGATTAAATTAGAACCAAAGTGCCACCTTCAAAGGAGCAACAGAACTTGACAGACAGGGAACTGACAGCTCCTGGAAGAATCAGAGTTCAAGGTTAGCAGACTTAAGGCTAGTGACATCTCAGGACTGTGAATAGACATCATCACTAGCATTTACTGCCTGCCTACTATGTGCCAGCACTATGCTGAGCCCTTTACATACTCTGTCACATTCAGTACGACTCTGTGAGATAAGGTATGATTGTCCTCATTTTACAGAACTGAGGTTCAGAGAGGTTAAGGAATTTCCCTGAGGTCACACAGCTAGTAACTGGTAGAGCCAGGATTCAAACACAGTGGTCTGCCTCCAAGCCTACACTCTTAAGCCCTCTGCTTTTCTGCCTCCTTGGAGCATTAAAGGAGGTCTCTCTGAACCCCAGGCACTCTATGCAGTTCAAAGAAAGCAGGGAAGGCTGTGTGAGTATCCACAGCTATAATTTTTGTTTTTAATGGATCTTTATTGGAATATAATTGCTTCATAATACTGTGTTAGTTTCTGTTGCACAACAAAGTGAATCAGCCATATGCATACACGTGTCCCCATATCCCCTCCCTCTTGAGCCTCCCTCCCACCCTCCCTATCCCACCCCTCTAGGTCATCGCAAAGCACCGAGCTGATCTCCCTGTGCTATGCTGCTGCTTCCCACCAGCCAACTATTTTACATTCAGTAGTGTATATATGTCGATGCTACTCTCACTTCATCCCAGCTTCGCCCTCCCACCCTATGTCCTCAAGTCCATTTTCTATGTCTACCTCTTTATTCCTGCCCTGCAACTAGATTCATCAGTACCAATTTTTTTTTTAGATTCCATATATATGTGTTAGCATATGGCATTTGTTTTTCTCTTTCTGACTTACTTCACTCTGTATGACAGACTCTAGGTCCATCTACCTCACTACAAATAACTCAGTTTCATTTCTTTTTATGGCTGAGTATATTCCATTGTATATATGTGCCACATCTTTATCCATTCATCTGTCGATAGACATTTAGGTTGCTTCCATGTCCTGGCTATTGTAAATAGTGCTGCAGTGAACATTGTGGTACATGACTCTTTTTGAATTATGGTTTTCTCAGGGTATATGCCCAGTAGTGGGATTGCTGGGTCATATGGTAGTCCTATTTTTAGTTTTTTAAGGAACCTCCATACTATTTTCCATAGTGGTTGTATCAATCTACTTTCCCACCAACAGTGTAGGAGGGTTCCCTTTTTACCACATGCTTTCCAGCATTTACTGTTTCTAGATTTTTTGATAATGGCCATTCTGACCGGCATGAGATGATACCTCATTGTCATTTTGATTTACATTTCTCTAATAATGAGTGATGTTGAGCATCTTTTCATGTCCACAGCTATAATTTATAGAAGAGGGTAAAAACCTCCTCTCACCCCTGCCCCTGCCTAGAAACGGAAAAGGGCAAGGGAAGAAGAGGAAGAAAGAAGTTGCATAACTTTTCTGTTTTAGCCTCGCAGGACAATAAATGCAGCTGCATAAATCACCCCAGGGCCAGGGAAATGAACTAAGACAGAGGGAGGATGGGCCCCCATTTATCACATCCCCCTGCACATAATAAATGCTCCCTATTGAAGCCCAGTGAGTTAGCACCCTTCTCAACACACACTCACAGTCCCACTGCCCCTGCCCTTTGCTCTGGGAACAAAGCCTCCACTCTGGTGGGCTTCCCCCAACCCTAAGGTCACTGAAAGACCTCCGGGAAATGGTGGTTAGATAGGAATTTCAGGGACCCAGGAAGGACCCCACCAGGGGCTCAAGCACAACTGCCCTCCCCAGAAACAAGCAGGGCAGCTTCCCACAACACCTGTCTAAATCTCAAGTCCCTCCAGGTGACGTCACACTCATCCTGGAGCTGGGGCTGCCTAGAAGGGCCTCCTGTAGCCTGAGGATCCAACTTTAACTCAGAAGAGCCAGTGGGGATGAACCTTAATGATGTTCTCATCCAACAACCTTGCTGACACAGAGAAATGGAGGCCTGAAGAGTCATAAGCCTCATTAGGCTAAAGCTCAGGTGAGAAGTGGATAGCCTGTCTCCTGGTCCAATGCTCTCTCACGAGCCTCAAGGCTGAGCTATGTAGCTGTCCCCTGCAACCCCCACTGCATATGTGAACCCTGGAGCTGGAGGCTGAGGTGCTACAGGGCCCGCAAATTGCCAGTAGCTCCTCCACACCAGGGCTGAAGGGCAGAGGTAGAGAAAGGCAGCCTGGTGCAGCAGAATCAACCCAGAATGTTAACAAACAGACCTGGCTTCAAATCCTAGCTTGACCATAATGTTAGTTATCTATTGCTGTGCAACAATTACCCTAAAACTTAGCAGCTTAAAACAGTGCTTATTCATTTTCTCACGTCTTCTGCAAGTCAGGAGTCTGGGTACAGATTAGCTGGGTCCTCTGCAAACCATGGTTTCTCAAAAGGCTACAATCAAGGTGTCAGTCCAGGGCCTGCAGTCTCATCCGACAGTTTGATCGGGGAAGAATTCGCTTCCAAGCTCACTCACATGCTGGGACTGAGTTTCTTGCAGCCTATTGCAATGAGGGCCTAAGTTCCTTGCTTCATGGGCCTCTCCCACCTGGCATCTTGCTTCACCAAAGCACACAAGCCAGAGGGCAATAAATGGAGTCTGCTAGCAAGAAGGAAGTCACAAACTTTGGTAACCTAATCATAAAAGTGACATCCTATTACCTTTGCCACATTCTCTTTATTAGACTCAAGTCACTTGGTCCAGCCCACACTAAAGGGGAGAGGATTACACAAGGGTGTGAATACCAGGAAGTAAAGATCACTGAAAGCCATCTTATAAGTCTGCCTACCATAGCCATTGCTAGCTGTGTGTCCTTGGCCACATTCCTTAACCTCTCTGAGTGTCAGTTTCCTCCTCTATAACCATGGGGATGGGGATACTATGCTTGGCATCAAGCACATAGAAGGTGCTCGAGAAATAGTAATTATTACTCTTCTAATTGCTATTGATAGACTGGGGAGCCAGGAGAGGCATGTCAGGCTGATGAGCAGCCAGGCACACACAGGAAAATAGGTGAACCTGGACACCAGGCAGGGACAGCAGACAAGGTACATGGGCCTTCCCAGTCTGGGCAGGGGAGGGAAGATTTGCTTGCAAAGTAGAGGAAATCATTTGCTAAATTGGCTTCCAGCAGCAGTGTAACAGGGAGAGTTTGGGGCAACCTGCAGATGTTGAGCTAGGAACCTTGAGAGTGAGCCACACAGAGCTCCCCTTCACATCATGGCTTCAGGAGGCAGGCTAGAACCTCAGGGATTTGGAGTCCCAAGGAGCTGGTCTCCTCTAAGAGGATCTGAAGGGAACCAGTACTGAGTACAGCACCGGCCAGCTGGCTGATCATATAGGACCTTCCCAAATTAGATGTTTGCAAGTCAGAGGAGCTTGCATGTAACAGCCAGTGCTTAGTGAAAGGTGGTACCTATGGAGAGCAAGGACTTTCTTGAAGAGCTCTGCTTCACGCTGTTAAAACAACTGTCTGATGAAAACCATAGCCAGTTGCTGTAGGCTGTAACCCATAGAGAAGAAAAAGAATAGAATCCTGGAGTACCCACGCTGAAATGACTTTAGAGGATCACAGATGGGCATCAGGGAGCCATGAGCCCTCTGAAATTATTTACAAAATTGTATGTGTGGCTGTGCATTTTGTGGAGGGAGAAAAATCTGTCTACCATCCCAAACAGATTAGGAACACAGACCCAGTCCAACTCTCCCATTTTAGAGATAAAGAGACTGAGGCCCAGGTGGTAACAGGAACTCCCCCAGGCCATACAGTTATCCAGCAGGGGACCAAGGTGAGGACCCAGGCCAGCCCGTTTTCTCTTGGCCAGATTCGAAGCCCACCCTTCACCTGCAGAAGCTTAGGCTCTGCGTCCTAATTATGCAGTGACGTCTCTGAATGATGTTTAATTATCTTGCAAAAGAATTGCTTTAATGGGTTGCATGAAACTTAAAGGATTTTTAATAAAATCTCACAAGCTTAGGGGGCTCCAGGCCCCTCCCCATGCTCCCCTTTGTTATTTCTCCTGATCCCATGAAGATATAACATTTGTCACTGTTTCATTAGGAGCTGCGGTGCCCCGTATTATTTATGAGCTTGCTATTTATTGAAAATTGTATTTTTGAGGGAGAAGAAGGGGGGGATGAAGTTTATCACAGAGAAGCCTTGGCAAGAAAATTAGTGACATTTCAATGTCCTCAAATCCCTGCCCCTATAAAAACTGAATGAGTTCAGTCCCCAGATGTCAAAGCATGACTTCAAGTCCTTTCCCAGGTGGGGTCTGTCACAGGGTTCCTTGGTACCATGATGATCCTTAGAAAAAGAGAAAGGCTTTTATAATCTCCTCTTTGATCTGATCCATGTCTATCTTCCTCAACACAAAACAAAAAAGAAAAAAAAATGCCAAAAAACTGTTTTATTCAAAATAATATATGCACAAGGTTAAATACAGTATCCTGCTAAACTACTTCCTACTCCCAGATCTGTTCCCCCTAGGTAGCCACGTCTAACTTTTTAAAACGTCTCTTCTTACCTTCATTTTTCTAAATAATATGCTTCTGCTGATATTTCTTCATGCATCAGTTTTAGACACCATCTATTGACTTACTACTGTAATAGACAAGGATTTACCTCTCTTGCACCACCTCCAGCCCCTCCTGCCATATCTCTATTTTTAGTTCTTCCATTGGTTACCTCTGTGATCTTCTACCCTCTAGGGTTGCACTTTGCAAAAAGAGAATCTGCACTTTGTAAAAAGAGGATATTAATACTCCCATCCTTCCCTTCACCTCACTTCTCCCACTTCTTCCTCCTAACTTCTGTCATCGATACTTATACTTTTATGTTGGTAAAGTTGATAATATTTACATTTATTCTATAACCATAATAAGACTTTTGGATTAATTCTAAGAAATGAAAATTGCTAAAAAAATCACTAGGCACATTATTGTGCATAGGTAAAGACTACTCACTGCAGAGCCAAGCAGTGTACTATAATTACAGTTCTCTTTCAGATATAGCTCTGTGTGTGTGTGTGTGTGTGTGCGCGCACGCACACGTGTGCGCTTATAAGTTTCAAGTTGTCTTTTTTTATTCTTTTGTCCTAGAAGTCTTAATAAAGCGTATTCTATCTAGTGCCCCTTTTCATTAGGGACTACCACCATTACTGCCACCCCTGCCTGCTGGGACCTTTGGTACTCTCGCTTCAATCTGGAATTGTTGCTCTCCAGGCCTGTGCACAGCTCTTACCCTGGAACTCAACCCTGCTCTTCTGAATTCTATCTACTACAGCTTCTTGTCTTCCCAATTTTCCCCTTTTCCTGGATTACTCCCTCATTTATTGTAATACATCCTCAAGTCGCTTTCTTAAAAAGGATTTACAGGAGATAAATTTTATGAGTCCTTGCACCTTGCGTGATGGGTTGGCTGGATACAGAAATCCTGGATTGAAAATCATTTCTTTCAGAATTATAAAGTATCCGATGTTGCTGATGAGAGTTTGAAGCCAGTCTGATTCTTGCTGCTTTGTAAGTGACCTGATTTCCCTCTTGGCAATCTTTAGAATATTCCTTTCTCCTGTCGTTCTTCTGACTCACAATGATGTGCAAAATTGGTGTGGACTTTTTTGATTTATTGTGTTGGGCACTCAGTGGGCCGTTTCTTATTTGTTTAAGTTGGAATTTACATGTAGTTTTGTAACTTACATATTGTAAACTACAGAAATATATATCAAGATACAAACATTTCCAGTATCTAATGAATTCATTCATGCCTCCTCCTGCTTGACAGCTTTCCAAAAGTAGCCCCTGTTCTCTCCTCTATCACCATGGACTAGTTTCACCAGCTTCATATGAATGAACTTTTACAGTATGTATCCTTCTGTGCCTAGCTTATTTTGCTTAACATTATGTCTTTGACATTCACCCATGTTGTTCCATGTAGAGTTTATTGGTTCTTTTTCACTGCTGCATAATATTCCATTTGCGTGTACCACAATTTATTTATACAAACGGCAATGGACCTTTGGAACTGTCCCCAGTTTTAAGCTACTATGAACAATGTTTCTGTAACATTCTTGTGTATGTTTTTTTTAGTGGAAATAAGTATTCACATCCCTTCAGTCTACATTTAGAAGTAGAATTGTTGGATCACAGGGTAGGCATATAATTTAGCTTTTGTAGATGCTGCCAAACAGTTTTTCAAGGTGGTTGTACAAATTTAAACTACCAGCAGCAATGTCTGAGAGTTCCAGTTGCTCCACATTCTCATCAGTACTTTCAGACCTTTTATTTTTGCCATTCAAGTAGGGGTATAGTGGTATTTTATTGTGGTTTTAATTAGCATTTCCTGATGACAATAATATTGAGCATCTTTGAGTGTGTTTATTGACCATTTTGTACTTCTTTATTGACATTTTATTTTATTGACTTATTTTGTGAATCTTTTGCTCATTTTTACAGTTTCTTTATGAGTTTGTGGGATTTCTATATACAGTCTATATACCTTCTGTGCTGGGTTTATGTATTACAAATACTTCTCCAAGTCTTTGGCTTGTCTTTTCACTCTCTTAATGTCATCTCTACTGAAGAGAAGTTCTTAATTTTAATAGGGCCTAAATTTAGTGATTTTTCTTTTATAATTAGTGGTTTTTATATTCTATTTAAGAAATTTTTGCCCATCCCAAAGACATGAAGCTATTCTTCTGGGTTTTTTGTTTTTTGTTTTCTAGAAACTATACTGTTTTACCTTTCACATTTACGTCTATGATCCATCCTGAATTAATTTTTGTATATGGTATGTGACCAGGATGAATGTTCATTTCTTTTTCATATGGCTATCCAACTGGTCTAGTATTCACAGGTCCTTTCAATATGTAGATTCAGGTCTTCCAGGTTTAGAATATTATCTTGCATTATTTCTTGATAATTTTCAGTCCTCTGTCTGATTTGGAGCACCTATCACTTAGATGTTAGACCTCCTGAATTGCTCCTCTTGGTCTCTTCTTTTTTTCTCTTATTTTTCTTGTCCCTTTCTTTTTTTACTTTCTGAGAATTTTCTTCCACTTTACCTTTCAATCCTTATATTGAGTTTTATCTCAACAGTACTATTTTTCATTTCCAACTAACCTATCTTGTTTTCCCATTGTTTTTGTTACACAGCTCTGCCCGGCTTCTAGCTGTTAATGGAGAACTGCCCTTTTATGTCACTTTAATGGGTCATTCTCACCCCCTGCAGAGCCTTCTGCACTGAAATGAGGGCTGAAACATCTAGCCTCAGTTGGAGTTCCAGAGAGGGACCCATATCTTCAGAGGGTTCATCCCCTATCCTCCATTATTCCTGCTTTTCACATCTTCTTTCTTCTCATGCTCTTTATCATTGTCTAAGATTGGGTTCTCTGGGGAAATAAAACAGAAATTTACATGCCGGAAATTTATGGGAGTGCCTCCAGGATCAACCCTGAGGAGAGGGTGAAGAAATGGGCAGAGGAGACAAATTGCAATGCAGTTGCAACAAAGGCTTCATCTGATTCCCAAAGACAGCTCTGGAGTTGGAATGGCCCTCCAGTCATCCCACTTTGAGGAGAGGCGGCTGGAATTTTATCCTCCCCAGACCATTGTCAGTTGTTGAATGAAGCCTATGTTGGGAAGGAGGTGTAATCTTGGTCTTAGTAGCTCTCTTCAGCTGAGGGAAACTATTGGAGGACTCAGCTGAGAGCTATCAGCTGCCAACACTCCCAGCAGCTGGGAGAATGAGGGCCTCCTATCCCTCTTGCACTGTAAGGGATCCTGTACATATTCACTCACTCCTGCTGGAACACACCGTCTGGGTCCTGCAATAACTAGGGTATAAAGTCCCTTCCCTTTTATAGCAGACCCAGCACTTCCTCCAGCCAAATTATGTGTTGACTTTACCCCAGTAATTTGTCTGACGACCAGAGGAGAGGTGGGGCTGGAGTCTAAGGGCAGTGTATGTTGTCCAAGGCCTCTGCATCATCCTCCAGCAAGGGCAGAGCAGAGGAGGTGAGTGGCCTTTAATAGGGAAGATCAGGCCATCTGCAGGCCCAAAGGACCAGAGGGATCTGAAGATTGATGATATTCAGATGCACTGACCCAGATGTTCCCATCGCAAGTCCGGGAATCCCACTCATTCCCAGTCATGGTTATGATCTTGGAGAAGCAAACTGGCCTTGATATTCAGAGTTTTCTGCCCTTCAGTTCCAAGATCATTTTAGGTGCTGCCTCTTGGGCCACTCCTGGCACTAACTTTCTCAGGTGGATTTAGGTAGACTTTGAGACGGAGGTTCATGTCCAGAAAGTTTCCTAGGAGTTTCCTGGGGGTCGACACCCATGGAAGAGCATCAATGCCTCCAGCCAAAGACCCCAAGGAACACCTCCACAGGTGAGCAAGTTGGCGTTACTGCTTGCTGCAGTGAGGAACATCATGAGGACTTGTAGGACATCTCAGTAAGGGGATGTTAAAAAGGACCTAAAGGGGCTTCCCTGGTGGCGCAGTGGTTGAGAGTCTGCCTGCTGATACAGGGGACACGGGTTTGTGCCCCGGTCCGGGAAGATTCCACATGCCGCGGAGCGGCTGGGCCCGTGAGCCATGGCCGCTGGGCCTGCGCGTCCGGAGCCTGTGCTCCGCAACGGGAGAGGCCACAACAGTGAGAGGCCCGCGTACCGCAAAAACAAAACAAAACAAACAAACAAAAAAAGGACCTAAAGGATTTGGACTCATTTTAGGTGATTTAGGAGATGGTTCAATTTTGCTCTGAATTGGCTGCTATTAGGAAACAAGGGTTCTTCTATGCTTCATATGCATCTGTGATTATATTCTATGTTCAGATGGCTTAATTAATCTAATCTAGAAGGAGAGAGACCAAAGTGAGGCTAAAGCCGTAGTTGGGAAAAGAAGCAGCATCATTCACATTAGTCAGTAAAGGAGGATGTTTGTTATTTTTGTGGTTTGCACAGTGATCATGCTTTTGTCTTTGCTTAGACGAGATTACAGAGTGGTCTTGTTTTGTGCCTCCTTTGATCATGGTCACTGACTGGCCTCGTCCAGTGTTCTGTAAGAGGGTTTATGTCTAACGGGCCTAGGTTAAGTGTAAGGCCAGCTCCTGGATGTCAGAGGCTGCTTGTGTCTATCTCAGGAGTGAGGGAAGCAGGATTGGGTGGAGGGAGGAATTGAACTGTGATATAGTCATAGCAAAGGCCTCAGAAGATCCCACAGGGAGTGATGGAGCTGAGATGGCCCTTCAGATTTGTCCCACTCTGAGGAAGGGGCCGAGCCCTTATACCTCCCTCCCAACAGTAAGCAGTCGTTGGATGCAGACCACCCCTGGGAGGGGTAAGGCTGTGGGTGAGGCAGCTCATTTGCGGCTGAAGCTACCCCAGAAAACAACCAGCATCCACTAGACTCAATCTCTCTCCCTCTCCTTCACACATGTCCCATGTGAAACTGGGACCCTGAAACTCCCTGTGTGTACTAGACCTTACAGTGGGGAAATAAAGGAATCCACATGGTGCATTTCCCCCTCAGCCCCATAACTCCCTCTCACCACACCCACATGGGGTGTGTGGGACAGAGGGGAGAGAGGCTGGAGGAGAAGGAGGGCGAATGACGGCTCTGTCCTGGACCAGAGGTGGGGGATAGAATTAAAATCACTAAAACTAGCACCTTTGTACAAGCCTCCCACACAACCCCTATATCAGCCCTGTCTTCCCCATCACTCCTGGGAGCAAAATAATGTAAAATATCCTTCCAAGTAGCTAATCCGCATTACAAAGAGAAATTGGGGCGGGGAGACTTAGGCTACAGGGAAGGATTCAAATTGAAAATGCTCAGGGAGTCCCATTAATAAAAACAATAATTCAGCTCCTTACTGAGTAATCCCAGAAAAAGAAAAGAAATTGCTGAGTCCCTACCTGAGTGAGGAATGGGGACAAGAGGAGGTGAAACAAGGACAGGTTGACAGACTGGTCCCTAGCCCACAAATGCCCCTTTGAGTTTCTCCAGAGAAACGTAAAGGTCTGTGGTTTTAATAACCCTGTAATGGGGCCCAAACCAATCTTTCCCCTGGCTGCTTAACACGGGAGGTCTCCAAACTGGAGGTGTAAAGATCTAAAGGCATGTGCTGACCAGAGACCTGGATTCAGTGGGAGTCTCTCTGCACCTCTCAGATTTGCCTGTACAAAGAACAGGATGGGCACTAACACTGCAGCCACCAACTCTTTGTCAAGAGCTGTGCTAGCTACTTTGTCCCTTATCTCCTATATAATTTTTCTTTTCTTGGCTGAGCCGTGTGGCTTGCGGGATCTTAGTTCCCTGACCAGGGATCGAACCCGTGCCCCCTGCAGTGAAAGTGCAGAGCCCTAACCACTGGACTGCCAGGGAATTCCCTCCTATATAATGTTAATAATAAAATAATTAGCATATTCTGGGAGCTCATTACATACCAGATGCTGTGCATTATCTCACTGACCCTCACAACGAAACTGAGAGGTAGACCTATTAATAACTCCATTTTTCTTTGGTTAACAGCTTTGTTGAGATACAATTCACATACTTCACGACTGACCCGTTAAAGTACACAATTCAATGGTTTTTAGTATATTCTCAGAGTTGTGCAACCATTTTAGAATGTTTTCATTACCTCTCCCCAAAAAACCCACACCTTTTAGTTTTCACTCCACCCACCCTTCCATTCCCCCAGAGACAACCACTTATCTACTTCCTATCTCTATACATCTGCCAATTCTGGATGTTTCATATAAATGGACGCATACAATATGTGATCTTTTGTGACTAGCTTCTTTAACTTAGCATGATGTTTTCAAGGTTCGCCATGCTATAGCATGTATCAGTACTTCATTCATTTTATTGCTGAATAATACTTCATTGCATAAACGTACCACATTTTGTTTATCCAGTCATCAGTCGATGGCCATTTGGTTTGTTTCCACCTTTTGGCTATTAAGAATAATGCTGCGGGGCTTCCCTGGTGGCGCAGTGGTTGAGAGTCTGCCTGCCGATGCAGGGGACACGGGTTCGTGCCCCGGTCTGGGAAGATCCCACATGCCGCGGAGCGGCTGGGCCCGTGAGCCATGGCCTCTAAGCCTGCGCATCCGGAGCCTGTGCTCCACAACGGGAGAAGCCACAACAGTGAGAGGCCCGCGTACCGCAAAAGATAAATAAATAAATAAATAATTTTTTTAAAAAAAGAATAATGCTGCTATGAACATCTGTGTATAAGCTTTTGTGTGGACACATTTTCATTTCTCTTGTGTATACATAAGAGTAGAATTGCAGAATCATATGGTAACTCATGTTTAACTTTTTAAGGAACTGCCAAACTGTTTTTCCAAAGTGGCTGCACAATTTTACATTCTCAATATCTGTGTATGAGGGTTCCAATTTCTCCACATCCTCACCAACACTTGTCTTTTTCGATTATGGTCATCCTACCATTATAACGTGGTATATCATTGTGGTTTTGCTTGGCATTGCCCTAATAGCTAATGATGTTAAGCATCTTTTCATGTACTTATTGGCCATTTGTACATCTTCTTTGGAGAAATATCTATTCAGATCCTTTGCACATTTTTAATTGGGTTATTTGCCTTTTTATTATTGAGTTGTAAGAGTTCTTTATGTATTCTAAATACAAGTCCTTTATCAGATACATGATTTGAAAATATTTTCTCCCATTCTGTAGGCTGTCTTTTCACTTTCTTGATAGTATCCATGAAAGTTTTTAATTTTTATGAAGTCTAATTTATCTATTTTTTATTTTGTTGCTTATAATAATCCCACTTTACATACGAAAAAAACTGAGGCAGGTTTTTAGCAGCTTGCCCGAGAACACATAATAGCAACTGACAGAGCCAAGATTCAATCCCAGGTCTACAGACTTCAAAGCTTCCTTTGAGGGCCTGAGGAAGTCACGCTGAGCAGGGACTGTGTCTCCTGTGGTCCTGCCTGAACTGGGGCAGGTCCCCAAGCCCTGGGAGAATGCTTACTCCTACCCCTGCCCATGGGAGTCAGGAAAGGCCCCAGTATCAGGCCCTGGCAATGAAACGTGCCCCAGATGCGGATACCTGAACCACCCCTCTGCAAGTCTCACAATGCACAGAAGAGAAACTCTCCCACTTGGAAAGTTTCCATACAGTGTGGCCTGTGGCAGGTGGATGGACAAAAGGAACCTCTCAATCTAGGACCCACCAACTCACCAGAGACCAGGAGTTCACCCACCAATATTCAGAGATCCTTACAAAATCCTTCATGCTCTACTTTAATGTTTCCCATACGTCACCTCATTTTTCTCTATAAATATTCATTCCTTCAACAAATGTACAGCAGGCACCTATTCAATGCAAAGCAGTGAGCCAAGAAACTGGGAGATAAAGTGTTTTTCTCTTTGGATCACCCTGGGAAAATGGAGGAACTACTGACCCTGGTCTAGAAGTGAAGAAATGGAAGTATCAGAACTTTTCATAACTTGACCAAGGTGACAAAACCAGACAGTGGTGACCCAATAAAGCCCAGATCCCGGGGCCCTACATCCAGGCTCTGTCTACACCACAATGAACATCATCAGTCAGTGGGATCAAATTCAAGGTTATCTCTGCCTTCGTTCCCCATCTAAGAATGGGAATCACCCATTAGAAAAATATCACTCAAACCCAAGAACACAAAGCCGGCTGTAAGTGGGTCTCACAGCAACCATTCCTTCTGCCCCTTCTGCAGAAACAACATGGTAGCTCCACTACTTCAGAAAGGATCTACTATGGTGCTGACTTGGCAATCTGGCTTCCCGGCTTCCATCTTTTGATTATTATTATTTTACAACTAATTTTCCAGTCAAATCCTTTATTTGTGCAAAAGCCCATCCAGCCTTGAGCACTTTCTTCTTGTCTTTGAATTTTATCTCTCTTTTTAATTAAAAAAAACCCACACACATAAGGCAGCACAAACTAGGTCACCATCAAAGACTTCCCTCCACAAAGAGCAGTCCTACAGAGATTAACCCTAGCACAGCCACTGACGCAGGGGGAGACTTTGTCCAGGTTACTTCACCTCCCTAGGCTCAGTATTTTTCTCTCAAATAAATGGTTTAGGCTCCACTCACCTGAAAGCCCCTTCCAGCTCTTAAAATTCTTGGGTCCTCATTTAGGCCTGAGTCACAAAAACATAACTATATATTCCTAGGATGGAATGGTAGCCAAGTTGCACAATGACCTCAAATGCAAGCCAAGGGTGCACTCCACCTGTTCTTAAGGATGACAGGCACATTTATTGAGCCCCTGTTGTGTGTCAGAAACCTCATGTTTAATCTTCCATCACCACTGTGAAGGAGCAGTCAGAGGAATTCATTTTAAATATAAGCCAGATCATTATCATTTCTCTGTGCAAAACCCTCCAAGGGTTTCCTTCTCATATAGAGTCAAAGCCAAAATCCTGACAATGACCTACAAGGTCCTTCATGACCTGCCATCTCTCCATCCCCTCTGCCCCTGCTCTCCCCAGGTCACTCCATTCCAGCCACACTGGTCTCCTCGCTGTTCCATGGACATACCAAGCACGCTCTCACCTCTTGGCCTTTGCTCTTGTTCCCTCTGCCTGGGATTCTCTTCCTCTAGACCAGAAGTCCTCAACCAGGGGACAATTCCACTTCCCAGGGGACAATATCTGGAGACATTTTTGGCTGTTACAACAGGAGAGAGGGAACTACTGGTATCTAGTGAGTAGAGGCCAGGGATGCTGCTAAACATCAAACAATGCACAGGACAGAACCCCACAACAAAGAATTATCCCATCCAAAATGTCAATAGTACCGATGTTGAGAAACCTTGACCTAGATGGTGTCATGGCACCCTCCCTCATTTCCTTCAGGTTTCTGCTCTGCCTTCCATATATAAAACAGAGAACTACCCAACTCAGCAGTCTGTCGCCTTTCTGTCTTAGGTTTCTCCCCGGAACTTAGCACCCTCTAACTCTAGTCATCTCTCTTAACAGCTAGAATGTAAGCTCCCTGAGGGTGGGGACTTTGTCTGTCTTGTTTGCTGCCATGTTTCCCAGCACCTGAAAGAGGTGCTGAGCAAATAAATCAATTGTCTCCCTTTCACAATTGGGGAAACTGAGGCTCAGTTAAGCTAAGCAGCTTACTCAAAATCCCTGTGATGGATGCTATACCTCCAGGGCTGAGGCCCTCACTACCCCAGCTGCCAGCACTGTTAACTACTGAGGTTCACAGCTGAGTCCTGCTTCAGGCATTTGCCCTCAGCTGAAAGCTGCCTTGTCAAAGCTGCCACCCCTTCCCTGGGAGCTCACATGCAATGACTGGACAATGGGGGTACAAAGGTCTGGCTCCTTTGTCTCAATCTGGGACAACTCTCAAGGACCACTCCAGCCCCAGGACTCCCCATGGCATCAGCTGAGGCCTCTGTTGCAACTGCACCATGACGCGACTTCTCCCCCTGCCCCATCCTGCTTCTCTCACTCCCGTATAGGTATTCTTCTCAAGCACACACCCCTATAAACCTCCCACACACAAATTTAGGTCACTGAATATGTTACTAGGGGAATCTGGCCTTTGATGGTCACACAGCTCAAAGGTGGCAGAATTTGAATGCTAACTCAGGCTTGATCAACCTGAACATCCCTATTCTTTCTGCTCTTCCATACTGCCTCAGCCTTGACTTTCATCAGCCACAGGTAGGCTAGGGGCTGGGGATACCCAGGTGAACATGATAGAGTCCCTGTCTTTGAGACACTGCAATCCTCAAGGAGAAACAGCTCCCCCATCCAATTCACTGGTGGGAACAGAGTGCCAAGGTCAGCCTCACTAGGACATACTGTCTTAGGATCTAGACCACAAAAAGACCTCCTGCCAAATGTCAACAGAACAGGTCCCCTCCCCCAGACTCAGGACACAGACCCTGCAACTTCCAGAGAGGATCCCAGCCAGCAGGACCTACAGCAGCCCCTGCCTGGTTCCTTGAGTTCCTTGGGGTAATCCTATACAAAAGAACTCCAAGGTGTGGTTTTGATAGAAAAGGACACAGAATTTCCCACCCTGGCTGGGGTCTCTTCAGGCTTAGCCTGGTTCTCAATACGTGAAGACCCGATATCCCCCTAAATTCGCCTCCTCTGGCCTCTCCTGGGGTTTGTCTCTGGTCTGATGGCCACCTTTACCTTTACTGAAGTTTCTTTTCCTTCTTTCCTATGCCTCCCCCAGTTCCTGAGAGTCTCAAGAAGTTCTCCAAACACACTCACCCTTTCCTACATAATTCCATTGCCCAGTCCCACCTCGCAGTCCTTCCTTCTGCCACTATTCCTGGCCATTCAGATGCTCAACAAATGTCATGAAAGGAAAAAGGAAGAAAGGAGGGAAGGGAAGAGCAAGGAGAGTGGGGAGGAAAAGATCAAATGACCAACTCATGATAGGGATGCCCTATATTCATCTGATTCAACTTCTAGGGCCTCCAAAACATCATTTAGGAATTTCTCCATCGCTCCTATCCTCCAAGGCAGGTCTCTTGCCTCCATCTTACAGCTGGAAACACTGAGGCTCAAGAATAGAGGAAAAAGCTTTACTGACTACATTTAGAGGCAGCTGCAAGAGATTCCAATCTTGGGCATCCTAACTGTCTGGCTGTGCTGAGACCCTGGGAGTGAAATACTAATGGGCAGATTCTGCCCACACAGTGATCAGAGAGCAGGCGAACAGATGCTCATAGACAGATCAGCGGTGCATCAGCAG
>NW_006771270.1:432696-454154 GCF_000442215.2 Lipotes vexillifer
AGGGGGCCATCCGCAGGAACCACTCCAGCATTCTTTATCATCCCACCCCTACTGGCTTCAGGTGAGGGCCACCACGTCCCAGGAGCCGTGCAGTTTCCGAGGCGCTACAGCCCTGGTGCCCTCAGGCTGCGCCATTCTACACTCATCCTCCACCACCCAGCTGAAGAACGGAGGCCAAGTGCCAGCTCTGCCTCCTACCTAAGGAACCTTGGCCAAGGCCCTTTCCTGCTCTGGCCTCAGTCTCCCTGCTTGTAAAATGTGAAAGCTGGACCTGTTGAAGTTTGGAGATGATGGAAGAAACCTAGACTCTAGAGGTACCAGCCTTGAGATTGACTCCTGACTCTGCCACTTGCCAATGGAGTAAACTTCAGCGAGTTATGACCTCAGTTTTCTTACCTGGAATGAAAGGCCATCAACACCTACCTCATGGAGTTGTTACAAGAACTGAACATGACAATGGATATGAAATACCTGGCACAGAACATGTGTTGGATAAATATAATACAACCTTCCTTCCCTTTCCCGCCAGCCCTGCTTCTCTTAGGCTTAAGGCCTGATTCTTTTTTAGATTTTAAGCCCTGAAAGCTGGACATGGATACATTCCCCTTAGCAAAATGTCTCTAGCATAAAGACATACTCGAGAAAGTGGTTTGCTGCCCCTGCCCCTGTCCCTGCCCCACGGAGAAGGCACAGCACAGACAGTGGCCATGATGGCCATGACAACAATGACAGCCAAGAACGCCACAGCGGGCTTTGCCCTCCTTCGCTCCAGCCTGCGTGCCTGCCATCTTCATGCATTCCGTTCAAGCTGAAAGTTGGCACTCAGGCGCCACAAGCCAGATGTTTGAGTTTTATTAAGAGCGGCTTAAATAAAGCCTTTAAAACAATAATTCTCAGCCATCAGAGGGACATTCTCTTTCTGGCTTCATCTCTCTAACACACAAGATATTTTTAAGATGAAAAGGGAGAGAAAAACCACCCCTCTACAAAGAAGGAACATTTTTTAAAACACATGGGAGGCTTCCCTGGTGGCTCAGTGGTTGAGAATCTGCCTGCCAATGCAGGGGACACGGGTTCGAGCCCTAGTCTGGGAAGATCCCACATGCCGCAGAGCAACGAGGCCTGTGAGCCACAACTACTGAGCCTGCGCATCTGGAGCCTGTGCTCCGCAACAAGAGAGGCCGCGATAGTGAGTGGCCCCTGCTCGCCGCAAGTAGAGAAAGCCCATGCACAGAAATGAAGACATAACACAGCCAAAAATAAATAAATAAATAAAATTTTTTTTAAAAAAATGGATTTTGCCATGATGCTCTGGCCTTTCTGATATCGCCAACAAAAGAGAAAAGGAACTTGGGGAAAGAGCCAAGATTCTCCAGCCCTTGGCACACACCTGCAGCTCCAGAAGGTGTGTGGAGGAGCCTGGACAGGTGGTGGCCATCTGACAAACTCCCTAAGGCAGAGTTTAAAGAGATATATACTTGGATGACATTGGTGAGTTGGAGAATCTGTCTCCTTCTCCCTCCTGACCCCTCTTGTCCTCCCAGTGGAGACTGCCAAAAGGGTGCTTCTGAGAAGGACAAAGCCTGCCCCTCCACCTCCCTGCATGATGGCACCTGGAAGGGAGACCTGAGGTTGGATGCCCTTTGCAGTCTAGAAGTGATCCTTCCCAAGAGAGGTGATATTGAAGGGAACACGCACGTGATGCAAAGCCACCCAGTAGTCTGTCATGAACACAGCTGCACATTTCCAAAAGCCAGTGACAACACATAAATACTTACTACTGTGAGTTAAATACCAGATTCCTAGAAACTACTAGGCCTGGCGTAGCTTTAAGAACAGACCCTGTCTAGTAAGAGCCGTAAGAGGAAGCTCGTGCTCAAAAGGAGAACAAAACTTCCAGTGACGGTCAAGTGACTCCTGTCAGACCTGTCCTCCCACACATAACAACTATAAACTCAGAGGACTTCCCTGGTGCTGCAGCTGAGAGTTTGCATGCCACAACTAAGGAGCCCACCTGCTGCAACTAAGACCCAGTGCATCCAAGTAAATAAATATTTTTTTAAAAAACCTATAAACTCTGGATAAAATATTTTAAAACTACCTAAAGACACTGGTAAAACAAAAGGCAGGCAGAAATCAGAGAGTAATTGACACTTGGAAGAAGGACAATGGGTGTATTTCATGTTTTTAATGGATTCCTCCTGAGGGAAGACCACAGTCAGTGTCCTACGGGATAATTCAATTTTTAGGAAACCTGCAGCCTTAGTGGCTTGAAGAATCAGAGAAAGTGTGGATGAACACAGCAGCTGAAAGTGATGGCAGAAATTCCAGAAAGAAGAGAGCCACAGAGATTAAGCTCTAACATTTATGTATAAACTCTACCCAAATCTCTGGCTGATCCTTCAACATATATGCACAGGGAAGACTCCAAAAAGCCCAGCTAAGATTACCAGAACTGAACTGAGATTTCAGCTGCTGCCCACCAGAGAGGAGATAAAAGTTTGAAGTGTGAGTTCAGCCAAATTAAAAACAAAAAATCATCACTCTTTAGAGGACTATAGTAGAATCCAAAGTCTCTCCAATATATCATTCACAATGTCTAGGATATAATCCAAAAGTACTAGACATATGAAGAAACAGGAAAATATCACCATAATCAAAGAGAAATCAGTACAGACCAATGGTGAGATGACATTGTGGCTTTAATGGACATAAAAGTGACCCTGGAATAAGAAGTCACTTTCCAGGGGAAGCTCTGACTCTGAGATCAGATAGACCTGGACTTGTGTCCCAGCTCCACCATTCCCAGCTCTGTGACCTTGGACAGCTCCTCTACTTCTCTGAGCTTCAGCTTCGTCATCTACCAAAAGACAATAATACTGCCTTCCTCCCATATTATGGAACCAAACAGAAAAATGAATATGAAAGCACCTGGAATGGCATTTGGTATACAGTATGAGCTCAGTAACTATTTGTTGACCCTAAATAATGATTCCCAAGTCAACAGTGTGTCTTCATTCACCCTTACCTCAGGAGCCTTTAAGCCCCTTGACATTCCATGTCCTTTGGTTCTTAAAATGGGAATGTTCCACATTGTATAACCTGAGTTCTGGGGAAATTTTTCTGATACATTCTAAGGGACAGTCCCACCCATCTAAGTCAGAAGAGTGCACACATCTAGCCATATCTTCAGTAGGGCCTTGGAAGAGATTAAGAGAAAGCAGTAAAGCCCCCTAGAAATCATTTTATTAAGTGGTTGTTTGAACAAAACCCTGCCTCCTCCAAGCTCTGGACCCTAAATCCCCACCCTCAACTAGGAATGTGTTGATCAGGAACTGAGATACCAAGATAGTTATAGGATTAGATGTTGTTCAAGTTGGAAGAGACTGAGAGTTGACTTGGTCTAATCTCTTCGTTTCAGACATGGGGAATCTAAAGCCCAAGAAGGAGAGGTGATTGAGGTTGATTCCCATGGAAAATTAATAAAAGAATCTACCACCTCAATACAACACCTTAGAGGATTACAAACACATATTCATTCATAATTTTATTTCAGTCATATCACAGTCTATGAGCTGTATGAGTAAGTATATGAGAGGGGTTGATGGAAGGGAAAGCCATTCCCATTTTTCAGATGAGGCAACTGAGCCCTAACGGGTGATGTGAACTTTTTCCATGACACCCAGACAAGCAGTGTCTACTTGGGGCTCATCCCTACTCTCTCCATCCCTGATCCTCAGACATAAGCCATTTTTATTAGACCTTGTACCTGTGAATGCAATGCTTGGAGTCCATCCCACGTGGAGGAAACTGGACAGAAGGTGGAACTATCCAGGAGGAACCATGCTGGGGAGGTGACAGGGACAAGACATTACTTGTCAGCCATGGGAGCAAAGCCAGTCAGATTCCCACCCCACCCCACCTCTACTGGGACCCATAAAATTTCAGGGGCTTTGACCTTGGGGTGGCCTTTGGGATGTCCCTCTGGGCTGCTAGGATTGGATTTATGTAAAGTATCTCACCACCTTCAGACTGTGGGCCCCACCTGGGAAGACTGGAAAAACCTCAAAAAGAAGCCTCTTGGACAAGTGAGGGTTGGTCTCTCTCTCTCTCTCTCTCTCTCTCTCTCTCTCTCTCTCTCTCCCCCTTGAAGGCCCACTAAGCCTCTCTATTCTGGCCGTGTACCCCCCAAGGCTGGAGAATGTGCCCCCTCTCTGCCTTCACCTTCTCTCTCTCTCTCTCTCTCTCTCTCTCTCTCTCTCTCTCCCCCTTGAAGGCCAACTAAGCCTCTCTATTCTGGCCGTGTACCCCCCAAGGCTGGAGAATGTGCCCCCTCTCTGCCTTCACCTCTCTTCTCTTGGGTACCCAGCCAAGGCCAGGCCACAGGGAGACCAAATTAGGATTTGTGGGCTGGACCCTCCCTCTGATGCCTGAGGAGTCCCTGACCCCTCACTGGACAACATTTGTCCATTTGTCCAGGGCACAGACAACTTCCCACAAAGCTAGTTGTCTGGGTGCTAAGGCCCAGGCTCCCTATGCTCTCTCCAGCCCCACTAGCACCTCTGCCTCCCCCAACTGTGCCCCCAACCCTTCAGAGCAGTCCTCCAGCCTTCCCCACCCCCCACCATGCTGCTATTCTGAGCTGCTCATAAATTGCCAAGTTTGACTCATTTTTCTTCATAAATCCAGAGCTTCCAGCCTCCTGTTTGACTTGTGTTCCTGAATTATCCAGGAAATTCTCAATGGCTCATTCAATAGCCAAGCAGAGGTCCCCCTCAGCCTCTACGAAAAGCCACCAGAGGCTGAGACGAGTGATGCTGGGGGACCCAAAGACAGGGGGTGTCCAGGCTCTGGAGAGGGGGCAAACTTCAGAGACATGGCAGGAAACTTAAGGAGTGAGAGAAAGCAACTGGCCAGGTCTGGAGAAGCCATTCTGCCACCACCAAAGGAAGTGGAATTAGAGAGGGAAACAGACTTAGCTGAGGTCACACAGCCTGTTCTTGGAATAATGATAAGCCCTTTGGCATTTCTTTGAATCCAGGATCATCAATCCAGAGAACATTAAGACCAGAAGGAAACTACAGATTCACCTGATTTTTCTTTTAGAATTTGTGTGTGTGTGTGTTAAAATATACAAAACATACATTTGCATTACTGTACAACTATCACCACCATCTATCTCCAAAGCTTCACCTGATTTTACAGACTGAAAACGCAAGAGCAGAAAGACCAGAGGACCAGCTCAGGGCTACACAGCACGTCTGTAGCAGAGGCCGGGTTAGCATTGGTCCAACAGTGTCGCCCAGAGGCAGACACACCTGTGGGGACAGAGGCTGAGTACATGCTGCAGAAGAGAAAGGTCTCCTCCACAACCCTTCCCCACCCCGCAGGGCCCTCACCTGACAGGAAGCCCCTCCTCCTGTGCACCTGCTCATCCCCTTCCTCCATTAACTTGAGAAATGGCCCCAGCTGCATCTGAGCCAGCAAACACAGCCGGGGTCTCAGCCCCCGGTGGGATTATGGAAGCCATCCATCCCCGGGGGAGAGCTTAAACACATCTACATAATCAGCTCCCCTCGATCCTGCTGCTCCCACCATTTCTCATGAAACTTCACTGAGGCTCTGATTCTTTCTTTTTTTCTTTAATCAAAAACATGAACGGACACCACCCCTCCTCCCTCAAGTCAGGGGAAGGGTGGTGCTATTTTGACCCAGGACTTTGGTATGACAAAGGCTAGATTAGACCCTGGGAGGGGGAGAGTGATAAAATACATCTCCCCAACACACACACACACACACACACACACACACACACGTGAGCATTTAATTACCATGAGAAATTGCTTCCTGACAATAAATGCCACCCCACTCTCTCTCTTCTCCAGCCAGATGGCTTTTGCTGGAATATTTGTCCCCATAATGAGTCCTCAGCTTCTCCCTGAATAATTCATACACAGGTAGGGCTTGAGCATTTATACCATGAGAAATTGCTTCCTGACAATAAATGCCACCCCACTCTCTCTCTTCTCCAGCCAGATGGCTTTTGCTGGAATATTTGTCCCCATAATGAGTCCTCAGCTTCTCCCTGAATAATTCATACACAGGTAGGGCTGGATCTTGTAGAGAGGTTTGGGATGAAGTGGAGGAGTCAGGGAAAGCCCCCAGGGCTGGCCGAGGTAGGAACTCAGGCCGGTCTACCAGGGGTGGGAAGGGAGAACAGTTCTCTGAAAAGAGGACATTTAAGCTGACAGCTGAAAGTTTAAAAAACCCAGTCATGAGAAGAGGGGGGAGGGGAGGGCATTCCCAGCAGAGGGAAAAGCATGTGCTAAGGTCCCAAACCTGGGCCACAGGTCTCAGGCCACCTGCACCCCCTTGTCCAAATCTGTCTCTTCTTGGAAGGATTTCCCTCTGCCCTGCTCACCACTGCCTCCTATCCACGAACAGGTAAACAGTGCTTCATAGTTAGCAAGGAGTTACCCCACAATCACCTGTGAGACGGATCACGAACGTTCCTTTAGAGATGAGGAAGGTGCAGGTTAGAGAGTCAGAGGACCCTCCTGCCAGAGGACCCTGCATTCCCACTGCCCACCAGGCTCTTTGTGGGAAGTCAGGGTCCCTGAGAGACACTCTCCTGCAGAACAGCCCAGCAAGAAAGGTACAGGCTCTGGAATCACACTCCCTGACTTCACATCCTAGCTCCTTCCCTTACTAGCTGTACCTCTGAGGCAGTTCACTCCACCTGTCCCAGCCTCCCTTTCCTCACCGGTAAAATGAGGTTAGTATTTTTCCCCACTGGATAAAGTTGCTCTGTAGAGTAAACACATGGCACGGTGCCCAGCACATAGCAAGCACTCAAAAATAACATAAATAAGATTAGTACTATTCAGGTTCAGGCACAAGACAAGATTGGGTTTTTAACTTGTATTAAAAATGAAATACACACCCTCCAATCCGCACATTCACAGTTTTTATATAAACCAAACACTGTCTCCATCCTATTCCCCTTCCTCCCCACCCTCTGTGAATGGCTGAAACTATTGGCCACTGCCCCATGGGAAGAAAGCCCCAGGTTGTTGTGATGACCCATTAAGATGACATACAGAGTGGCTCTGCACACTGGATGGGGCCACACAAAAGGTCTTTGTTGATGAACATGCTCTTAAAGCACCAACCTCATTATCTGATGTTCCTGGGCCCTACTGGTCCCTCTACCTCTCTTTTTCAGTTGTAAGCAAGCAGCCATATAGCTGCAACCAAAGTCAGGGACAGACTTTCATGTTGTAATCAAATGAAACTTGCAGCAAAGCTAATCAGCCACACGCAGGAGCTATGGGTTATGATTATTCTGCTACTTGGAGATAAAAGCTCATTGGTAAACAACAGCTCAGAGACGAAGTGCTTCTCTCCTTTGTCAGTTCTTCTGAATCTCTGAATGAGGGTGGCATTAGATTGAATCCGTATCACGGACACATATGCTGACATTCATGCTCAAGAAATTCCAGACCCTGGATCCATCATCATCCAGGGCTCCCTGGGCCCCCACCCCACCCAGCACACAGGTTGAGTCTCCTTGAGTCTGCAAGTGGGTCTCTTTCATCCCTCCCTTCATAAGGGTGTCTAGAATGTCAGCTCACCCATCAGTCTCAGGGAAGGTGATACAGAGGACATCGATTCTGAATTAGAATGTCTTGGATTTAAATCTTGGCTCAGGCTCTTTCCTCTGCCGTTGTGCACGCCGAGCCCTCCTCGTTGGTCGCTGTGTCCTTGGCTGGTGTGAAAACGGCCACAAACTTTCTAGTGCATGAGAAGATCTGGTTTGACAAGTTAAATTTGATGATGATGAAAGGAAATTCTATGAGCAAATGAATGGGTCCGTGACTGGCTCCTCACACCAGGAGAACGGCGCCAGCGTGATCCTCCGTGATGTCACAAGAGCCAGAGAAAACATCCATAAGTCCCTGGCTGGAAGCTCAGGCCCTGGGGCCTCCAGTGGGCCCGGTGGAGACCACAGTGAGCTTGTAATCCGGATTGCCAGCCTGGAAGTGGAGAACCAGAGCCTGCGAGGGGTGGTGCAGGATCTGCAGCAGGCTGTCTCCAAGCTGGAGGCCTGGCTGAGTGCGCTAGAGAAAAGCTCGCCCGCCCACCTGGCCACAGCTCTGCAGACCCAGCACATGTCTCCTGTGCACCAGGTGGAGCCCCCCACCCGGAAGGCGGTCACCGTCACAGAGGATGACGAGGACAATGACACTGACCTGCTCGGCAGCGACGAGGAGGACCAGGAGGCTGCCCGGCTGCGGGAGGAGAGGCTGCAGCAGTACGCTGAGAAGAAGGTCAAGAAGCCTGCCCTGGTGGCCAAGTCCTCCATTTTCCTGGACATCAAGCCTTGGGATGACGAGACGGACATGGCCCAGCTGGAGGCCTGCGTGTGCTCCATCCAGCTGGATGGGCTGACCTGGGGTGGGGGGGCCTCCAAGCTGGGGCCCGTGGGCTACGGCACCCACAAGCTGCAGATCCAGTGTGTGGTGGAGGACGACAAGGTGGACACGGACCTGCTGGAAGAGGAGATCACCAAGTTCAAGGAGCATGTGCAGAGCGTTGACACTGCTGCTTTCAACAAGCTCTGAGCCCTGGCATTGGCCTGAGCGTGTGAAGCCTTGCAGCCAATAAAGACTGAGATTCCAAAAAAACAAGAAAACAAATCTTGGCTCAGCCACTCACTAGGTACATGACCTAGAATGAGTCACTTATCTTCTTAAGACCTTAGTTTCCCCATCTGTACATGAGGTCAGTGTAAGGATAAATGAACTAGCATATGCTTTAGCAGAGTGGTACATCATTAGACTTTGGTATCAGATGCTTGGATTCATATCTCAGCTTGGCTACTTGCAGGTTGTGTGGCCTTGGGCAAGTCATTTGACCTCTGTGAGCTTCAGTCTCCTTGTCTGTTACAGCAGGCTAGAAACAGTATCTATCGCCTAGGGTTGTTATGGGTGAGATAGGGATGTTACATTAAAAAGTGCTAAAAGGAGTACCTGACACGCGTGGCACACGCATCAAATGTTTGCTGTAGTGGTTGTTAGCACGACTACTGGTCCGGTGCTTGGCTCATCTTAGGCACTCTTCTCAAACATGCAGGCTCCCTGCTCCCATCCGAAGGGACAGCCTGGGAGTCCCGGGTAACAGTAGCCCTGGAGGCCACAGACACACCCGCATGGCAGGAGGTAGTAACACTGATACTGGGTTTCCTCTGGGGTAAGGTGGGGCAGGGAATTCTGGACAGGGAAAAGTCAGGGAGGAAATCAGACAGGTGGGAAGGGCAGGGATCAGGCAGGGCTGGCTCCAGATGTCAGGGCCGGGACTTGACAGAGCTGCTGGACCCAAACATGTGGGCCTTCACCCTTGGCAACTCTGAGACCAAGATGCCCAGCAGCCCTGACTCTGAAATGTGCTCCATTCAACTGTGAATGAATAATTTACAGTCTTTGATCTTATATTGCTGAGGAGAAGGCGAGAGACAAGACCATGAGGGCATTGGGAACCAGAAGATGGGAAAGGAGGAGAGGAAATAACCCCTTGTGGCCTATCTGGACTGTCAAGTCTCCTCAGAGACAATTCCCATAGTCTGGATGCTGGCAGGCCCACTGATCCTTCCTCACTGGGCGACCAGACAGCAAGAGCCACATGAACAGGTTTGGGCCAGTGCATCAGTAAGCTTAGCAGGAAAGAGAAAGGAAAAGTGAATAACCCCGTGAGCAGTGAAGGTGTGATGCTTTAGCAGTGCAGCCAAATGACTTCCATTTCCCCTGCTTAGATTCCACCTATCTCTCCAGTTGGCAAACCACTCTTCCTTCATCAGAAAACACTGAGAGCCCTTTCTTCACCAGCCTGTGGGTGTGAATGGCACTAACAACACCCAAATATCGCTGGCTCCAAGCTCCTAGCATTATCAGACTGGAATATCTGCCAACTGGGGGATTCAATCCTTTGCAAACTCTCTCCCGGCATCTGAGAGCTCCAGGAAGTAGCTCACCCATGAATAGATCTGCGTTTTCACTCTCTTGATTGCTCCGCAAATTTGCTATGACAAAACCCTCCACTAAATGAGGTGGGTTTTTTTTCTTTTTTAATCTTATTATTACTTTACCCAAGTATTTTGGAGCATGTACTTTGAAGCAGGCACTGTGCTAAGTACTCAGCATTCTCCTGCAGGGTGGGAAGAACTTTCCATCAATCAGCGTTAGGTTCAGATGCAGGCAGGAGGGGTTCCACAGCAGTGTTGCTTGGTTCCCAAAGGGTTAGGGACTAAATGAAATGACCCTTTCAGTCAACACACACACAGTTTTTTTCCCTCTGGGGACACTCGGGCTACCAATGTCACTGGGTTCCAAGAGTTTTTTCTTTTTTTAAACATGTACTTTATTTTTCCTTTGGCCACACTCCATGGCTTGTTGGATCTTAATTCCCCGACCAGGGATTGAACCCGGGCCCTTGGCAGTGAAAGCAAGGAGTCCTAACCACTGGACCACCAGGGAATTCCCCCAAGGGGTCTGGTGACCAGCCACACGCCTGTTCTCAGAACCCCTACCCCTCCAGCCCTCAGACATGCTACAGCAGCCAGACCTCAAGACCAGACCTCTTCAGCCCTTTGTGATGAATTCTCTCTCAGGGACCCTTCTGTCCCCCAGCATCCTGGCTTCTACTGCCCCTTCCACTGGTCCAAAAGACACAACTCTGAATATATAACCCCAACTGTGGACAGAGTTAAAGGTCTGGGTCCTCCCCACCCAACAAAGTCTTATTCTTCCATGCATCAATGGATGCAAACAGATGCTTGCGGTAAGAAGGGTCATTATCACACATGCCAGCTAGATGAGAGCCTCAGCCAGCCTGGAGGCTGCTGTATCATGCCCCAGTCCTGGCTGGAAGCCCCCAAGGCCTCACCCAGCACAGCCCCTCTTGAGAAAGGGAGGAGTTTTAAGCCACTGAAGCCGTAGGTGAACGAAAGTTCCACTTCTCTGACATCATCTCTCCCCGCAGGGCTGGGCCTGCTCCTTTCTGAGCCTGACCATGTGGGAGCCCAGTGGGGAGGTGCCTGGGATGCAGGTGTCGCCAGCACGGCCACCTTAATCTGGCCCTTCTGGCTGGAACCCAAGGCGAGCAGGAAATGTGTTGGGAGAGTTCTGAAGGGGTGGGAGCAGGTTACAACGAGCCACAGAGCAGTCCCCTACACACACACCCCAGACTTGATAAGCTATCCAGGCCTTGGTATGACCTAGAGGTTCCAACTTTCACCTAGACCCTGGTTTCTGTGGCCTTCTGCCTCCTTCTTGAGGTCAAGTCCCATTCTAGACCCCTGTTTTGATATCTGCAACCAAATCCTTGGGCTTGAGACTTTGCCTCAATAGCTAACTAACTGAATAACAAAAGCAGTAATAATGACTAATATTTATTAAGCACTATTTATTAACAGAGTCAAACACAGTTACTTATAATTCATTTAATCTTCACACAACCTTGTGAGGTAAGTACTATTATTAACCCCATTTTATGGATTTATAAGCAGAGGCATGATGAGATCATCCCCAAAGGCTGATGGATGGCCTCATCTAGTAACCCACCCACCTGCTAACAGACCTCACCAAGGCCAACCCCTCACCTGACACTTCTCTGAGACATCATCTAGGCCAGTGTGTGTCAAAGCTGAAGACTGGATCTGCCCCTGTGCTAGATTTCTCCTCTAGATATTATTTCATCGTCAGAATGACTACAGATGGTGAGCATTACTGTCCCATTTTGTAGATACCAATACTGAGGCTTGGAGGCTTAAAGGACACGCTTTACCACCCAGCTAGTAAGTGGCAAAACTAGGAAGTGTATGGCAACCCTTCCTCATGCTTCTTGCCACGCAGCACCCCCACTACACAGATACCCAGCATCCGCAGTTGGCAGGCAGGCACCCCACCCCTTCCACAGCTCTGGTCCTGGGAAGACAAGAGGCAAGCAGGGCCCAGGCAAACACCGCAGGCATGAGGATCTGGGGAAACTCTCTGGACGGCGGCACCCCTCTCCTCTTCCCTCCCCAGGGAATCTTGGTGAGGAGAGACATGTGGAGATGGAGGCCTCTTGTAAAACTGATTAAGAAGCCTTCCAAGCTCGAAGAGCAGGTCCTTTACTCCCCTCAACACTGGGCTCCTGGGCCCCTCTGCCACATGGGCTGAGTGTGTCTCTTCAGCATCGTGCACTCTCATCCCAGGGCTGCTGCCCCCACCAGAAATGAGGGGCCGGGTACACCCCCTTAACCCTCACCCTCTGACCCAGCACAGGACAGCAAGAGCACAGACTGGTCTTGCTTTCCTCCTCTACCATCACCCTCCTATTTTTGTTTTGTTTAAATAAGCCTCCTTCTGCCAGGCAGAAGGGCCACCTCCCGAGCTCCCTGATCCTGTGGCCAGTCTTGTCAAACCTGGTCTCCCACTGCCTCTTTGGAGAGAAGGGGCCTTCTCTGAACAGCTTGCCCAGCTCTGCGTCCCCCAGCCTGAAATGTGTCCCTCGGCTGGAGTTGGAGCTGTTCTGAATGTTCGTGGAAAAGTGGAGGAGCTGCCTAAACTCTCTACCTCCAGGCCTTTGTGAACCTCCAGGCCTTTTTGTCTTTACCACCCACCCTACCCCCAAATCTTTCTTGTGCTTTAATGCACAGTACAAATGAGGATGGTTTCACCTGTCTGTGAAGCCACCCACAATCACCCCGAGGTTAATTTTCCCCCACTCAGTGCCCTCTGCAACGCACCCCCTTTTACCATCCCCATCACCCTGTGACGTAACCATGGAACCAGGAACCTGAGTTCCTTGGCAGCAGGGCAGGGTCTTACTGGCACGCACAGTACCAGCACCTAGTAGGAGCTCAGTAAAGGTTGGGTGGCAGAGCAGTTTGCCCTTTCCCTGGGGTGGGAGCCCTCAGGAAGTGTGGTCCTCAAGCCTTTGTAGATCTAGCACAGCAACAGGGACAAGGGCAGAATACTCCTGGAGCCAGGCAGTGCGTAGGCACTCAGAGCATCACATTCATAGACTATGAGTAAAGACAGCATTTAACTGGGCACTTACAAGGGTGCTGGGTGCTGCGCTAAGCACTTTACACCCATTATCCTATTTACTCCTCACAATAACTATGTCACATGGATACCGTTAGGCCCATTTTCAGATGGGGAAACGGAAGATCAGAAGGGTTAATTAAGCTGGCCAGGGAGACATAGCTGCTCAGTGGCAGAGCCGATACTCAAATCAGGTCTGACTCCGGAGTTGCCTGCTCCCCACCCCCACTGCGCAGTGTTCCCCTTGTTGTTTGGGTTTAAGACTCCGTGTGAGTCCATGACTAAAAGGACCAGAGGCTTGGCTGGGAGCAACAGTGCCACCCCTGCCCCCTGAGCCGAGACTCAGACTACCAGGGGACACCATCAAAGGTAAAACATCCTGGTCAATTGTAGAGTCAATTCTCCAGCTCTGGGAGATAAGCCTCACCTGTCAGATGAAAATCTTACCCCGGGCACCCAGCCACCTGCAAATGATAATTCAAGGGAAGCCCAGGCCTCAGAGGCAGCTGAAATCCCTAACCGGGCCCCACAGGCGCACCTCACCCTGCCTTCCCTCGGCTCCAGCCACCCAAACCCCGGTCCCAATCCTGAACCAGGAGCCTTGAACTGCCTGCCTGTTGCACCAAACCCGCAGGCATTGATGGCCCTGGGCAACCCAGAGGAAGAGGAGCCATCCTCACTGGCCCAGGACTTAAGGCCTGCGTGGCCAGGGGTCCCAGACTGCAGGTGAGCTGGAGGGTACTCAGGGCCACACACACACTAAAAAGAGCTTAAGAGTCACTTCTAAAAGAAGGGGATGGTGTGGGATCATGAGAAAGTCACTTCATCTTCTGAGCCTCTGTGTGCTCACCTATAAAATGGGTGGGACTCCCGGCAGGCCTGTCTCAGGGGCTGCTGTGGGGAATTCAAGCAGCATATTTGGGGGAAAGCTTTGCAAGAACCTGAGGGTCATGCAGATGTATGGGACTGTAACAGTTAATAGTGAAAATGGTACACACCCTTAGAGAGGGCTGACTTGGGGCAGGCGCTATTCTAAGTGCCTTAGGCATATTAACTCATTTTATCCTCAGAGCAACCCTCTGAAGTGGGAACGATTATCCCATTTTACAGATGAGAAAAGTGAGACCCAGGGAAGTTAAATAAGTTACCCAAGGACCCCTAGCTAGTGTGTGCCTGTGCGGGTTTGTGAAGCAGGACAGTCGGGCACTAGACTCTGCTCTAACCATGAGGCCACACTGCCTCTCTAGAGCTGTGGTTTGAGGGGTAGAAAAAAGGAGGTCAGGGAGTCGGTCTCTCTGAACAAGATGGCCGGAGGGAGCTGCCCCTGGGTGAGCACCTGCTATGTGTCAAGCACTTTCCTCACCTCTCACTTAATTCAGCAGCCCGGGCAGCAGGGGATAGGGGTGGGGGCCGGCATCCTCGGCCCCATAGGCGCACCAGGAGACTGAGGGCCAGAAAGCCCAAGGTCTCTTGGTTGGTAGGGACTTGAACAGTGTCTTGAACACTGTCTTCTCATTTCCCTTCCCTGTTACTTCCAGCCCATACCAGCCTTGTCTTCCTGAGCCCAAAGTCTCTGACGCCCCCTGCATTTCTGGGTTCCAGGGACTGAACACCCTGCGGGATGGGCAGTGAGGTGACCAGAGGCTGGACACAGGCCACGCCCTGCCTTACACGCCCTGCCACAGGGCCCCCATCTCTCCCTGCCCACTGCCAGCTTGCCCAACTCTCACCTCCTCTCCCCATCGCCATATCCAAACTGCCTATCCAGGGCACCCGTCAGGGTCCTGCAGAGTGGGGTCTAGCATGGCCACAGCCTGGCCCTGGAGAGCTTTGGAATGTAGGTGAGGACCTGCCCCCTGAACCAGCCTGGCCCCCAGGATCCCCAGGTGCCCCACCCACATATCCAGCTGTACCCTGGCTACTCTCAGGCCATGATTTTCCCTCCTCTCCCGTCCACAGGAACAGGAAGAAGGAGCCCAGCTCTTCGGCTTCTTCCTCCAGGAGCCCTCACCTCACCCTTAAAGCAGCTAGGCTCCACAGGGCTCTGCAGAGGGTATGTGGGGTAAGGCTGCCCCCCACAGGCAGTCAGGGAAGGAGGTTGCTTTGCTCAGAAAACCTGAAATCTCTTTGTAAGCAAGGGGGTAGGGCGGGGAGGTGTCAGAATCTCTCGGTGGGATTGTCTCTGGGATCTTGAAACTCACCCCCAAACCCTGAAGCTGGGAGGAATCCATTTAAAGGATATTAGGAGCAGGTTCAGAGCGGGGATGTGGGCGGAGGGGTTCCAAGTGCAGCATACAACCCCTGAGTCAGAGCCCGACCCACAGCACAGGGTCAGAGGTCATGGGTCACCCCTTACCCCCATCCCTTTCACTGTCCCTACTGCTGACTCTAGGTCTTAAAAGCTCTCATCCTACATGCACCATCCCACAACCCCTAATTGTCTGAGTGCTTCCTGGGATCTAACCAGAATCCCTCCTGCTGCAACTGAAGCCCAGGTCCAAATGCTCTGGTCCTGGTTGGTCAGGGTAGGGGAGATGAGTGAGTGGCACAGCATCACACCCTCAGGGCTGCCTGGAGTGGAGAAGGGGGCATAGCAAGTTTTGGAAGGGAGTCAGTGGTGTGGAGGGAGCCCCAGGGGGAATCTTCAGACCAAGGGCAGCAAAGCAGAAAGCAGAGCATCTCCTTGAGACAAACATCTCCACTGCCTTCAGCTCAAGCTCCATTTGCATAAAGAAATTATCCTCACTGCTCTTTTGCCTAATTGGCAGGGAGCATCTACCCACGCCAACAGGAACCACCGCTAAGCAGCCCATAAAAGCTGGTGTGAGCAGTGGCTAGCCTGTGCCCACCCCGCTGGCCAGGACAGGGCCTTAACACAGCTGCTTCTTCCTGGCATGGCCTGGTCCCAATCCCAGATCTGCCACTTCCTCTGAGTCACAGTTTCTTCATCTGTTAAGGAGGAGGAATAATTCTTGCCTTATTTGGTGTTTGAAAGGATTTCAATGTGGTATCGCTTCAGAAGGTTTCAAGGCAAAGCCGGGGACATGCTCAGTGCTCCACACACATTCAAGAGAAAGTTCTTCTAGGGATGGCCGACTGGGTTCCAAACCATCTCTGCCAGCTAATCCAATGATTCTTGGGTAAATTACTTACCCTCTCTGTGCCTCACACTCCTCATCTGTAAGAGCAGGGATTAACAATACCCACCACAAGGCTGCAGTTACACTTAAATAAGGCAGCATGTATAAGAGCCCCTGGCACATAGTAGGCCTGTGCTGAGTCAGGATTATTGGTTACCAGATGCCATCAACCAATCTTTCACCAGAGCAGGGAACCCTGCCTGACACTTCAGAGGGAATTCTGAAGCCAGATGAGGGGCTTCCTGATGGTCCCTCCGATTTTGAGTTTCCCTCATCCAAACAGTCACATTCATCATGTTTCAGGGCCCTGGATTCCAGGGTCAGAACCCCTGATGCCTCATCAGGGAAGAAGCAAGATATGCCTGTGGACTGGTGATGGTTACCATTGGATCCCCCAGTGTCATGTGGACAAGTCAGCTCCCTGGCTGCATCTCAGACTGCTCGCACAGTGCTGGGCTCATCCCAAGCTCCAGCTCTGAGACCCCTTGCATCAACTGTACTCTACATCTGTCTGTTTCAGCCCAGGAACCACCAGGAGGACAGGAGGGGTGAGCTTCTGTCTGGCTCTGTTCAGGGGTCTATCCTAGGAATCCCACAGAGCTGGCCTGCTCTTGGGCTAAGGGGATCCTTCTGAGCCCCCAGACCTACAGGAGTCAGGTCATGGCTGGGGACCTGACCACTTCCAAGGAGAGAGCCATGGGCACCAACTCGACAGGGCCACTCACAGGTTAGGACAATGAGTCATCAGTGACAAACTTGAGAGAAGACCTCAGGCCTGCTGAGTCCTGGGGTAGGGCACTGCCCCTGCACTGGCCTTTCTCCTGAGACTAGGAATGGCTTCACTGAGCTGGGGAGCCCTGTCTCTATGGAATGTAACTCAGTGCTGGAGTGCACAGGGAGATCTGAATTCAAATCCTGGCTCTTCTACTTTCTGGTGGGAACAAACCCACTTAAGATCTCTGGGCCTCTGTTTTTTATCTATAAAATGAGGTCATAATTGCTTACTTCCCAGGATGGCTATGAGGATTCAGGGAGATGAGTTCGGTATAGGGATGTAGCAGGTGCCTGGTACATGATGAGAATACAATATGGGGAAGCAGTTGCCACGGACACCCCTCTGTAAACTGCCTTCTTACTGTCACACATACACATGTGCATGTACACCCCAGATGCACAAATATGCCCACTCAAACATATATACACACAGCATATACTACAAATATTAATACTGGATAAAAGGGAAGAAAAGAAAAACCTCAAGCCAACTAACAGGGACTTTGTCCCATCCCTGCACACGTTTGCCTTTAATGGCCCTAGATAGGGAGAGACAGGGGAGAAGGAGAAGAGGAGGCAGGAGGACAGGACCTGAGAGGCGGCAGGGATTCACCCAGAAGCTAATAGTAAAAGGGACAGGGGAGAGGCAGTCCTCCTTGCCTCTCCCCCAGCCCCTGCTGGTCACCTAGCAACAAGCATCTCTTCAGAATCCTTCCTAAATTGCTAAGAGTCTTCTGCTCAGCAATGCCCTCCACAACTTCCCCTCATCCTTCCTCCAGGTATGAGCTGCCCTCACCTGTAAATCCACACCTCACATGGCCTCCAGGCCCACCTCCCAGGGCCAGGAGAACTGTAGGAAAGGACATCGATGGCAAGGTGCTAAGGGTGGGGCACAAATATCTGGGTGTTCCATGTGGCGGGGAGGGGCAACCAGTCTGAGATGGTCAGGATCAGGGCCCAGGAGGGGGCCCACAGCCCTACCCTGAGAAAGGAGAAAGGACAGGATCCAGAGCCACCTGATATCTCATTTCAGAAGGCACAGCTGTGAAAACCCAGAGCTATTTAATATCTGGGATCAATGTTTGGGGAAAGCCAGAGTGGAACAGGGAAAATAAGTGAGAGGAAGCATTTGAGCTTGTACTGTGTGCCGAGCATTTTACACACACACACACACACACACACACACACACACACACGTGTGCGCAAAGTCTCAATCCAAAAACCCTGGAAGATTAGGACCTCGAACCTCACTTTACCAATAAAGCAGCCGAGGCCTCAAGAAGAGAGGTCCCTTGCCCTTGGTCAGAGAGCAGCAGATATGCGGCAGCCCTGGGGTCAGAACTCACATTGGTCTGACCTCAAGGCACTGGAATTTCAGGGCTAGTGCCAGGGCTAGTGCCAGGAGTCTGTGAGATAGAACCTGATCAAAGACAGGGCTTCACAGAGTGCCCAGCATGCACAGGGCCACTGCCACATGAAAACACCTTCCTGAACCAGGACATAAGTCAGTCAGTGAGCCCTTTCCCTCCTCCCCTCTCCAGGGGCCATGCCCTCCACTTCCCAGTAGCCCTGGGCTCTGGGCTGCCATGGTGGGTCATCAGCCCCCTCCAAGGGTTTCCCCAAGTTCCAGGGTGTCTAACAGGCAATGGCCATCCACACCCTGAGACCTCCAAGCCCTCCCAGCAGTCCTGCCTCTAAGAGTCCAGGGCTCTTTATTACTGATCCAGCACCATTCCGAGAGGTAGGCTCTGCACACAGCTGGCAGGATGGCTGGTGGCTTCATGGAGAGGCGGTGATAAAAACAGAAGTATTAGCTGAATGTCTGCCCCTCACCAAGGCAGCCAGCACCCTCAGGATGGGTACTGGGCATGGGGTGGGCTTGCAGCAGGGAGACTGCTGCCCAGGACCTGGGGTGTGGGGTGTGTGCCCACTCTCCCCCAACTGCAGCCCTTACAGCTCTCCCTGCATTCATCCTTCTATCCACTGCTTTGCAGACCCCTGAACATGCCACCCTCTCTCCCACCTTCATCCCATCCCTATCTCACCCTGTTATCCCCTTCCCCGTCAGCTCCTCCTTTCTTCCTGTAATTCAGCGGCCCTCACTGTTGGCTGCACATTAGAATCACCAGGGGAGATTCTGATTCAGTAGGTCTGGATAGGGTCTGGGCATCAGCATTCTTTAAAAGCTTGCCAGGGGATTCTACTGTGCCAACCTGAGGAACTGCTACTTTTTATCAGACCTCAGCTCAGAAGTCAACTCTTCTGGGAAGCTTTCCCTAACCATCCCTCCACCCCCAGCCTGGGCTGGATGCCCCTCCTCTGAGCTCCCAGGTCCCCTGATACCTCCAACTATCAACAGCCTTATCACATAACATTATAATTGACTTTATTACAAACCTGTCTTGCAAAGACTCCAATCAACTCCAGGGCCAGGACTAGGTCTTGTTCATTGTTATATCCCCAGCACAGGGCCTGCTATGAAGAAGAGGCTTCAGAAATGTTTGATGGGTGAATGGATGAATGGATGGATGGATGGATGGATGGATGAACAAACACAGGTGTTAATGCTCTGCTCACCAATGTCTATTCCCCTTCTTGTTCAGAAAAGCCTCCCGGATTGCTAAGCTGCCTGAAGTCCCCTTTGCTTAATCATCGCATTCCAGCTGCCCATCCGTTGCCTACACAGGGTCACATGTCTGGGGTGCCCACCACACCAACCTGGGTAAACCTCTCAGGTCATTCTGACTGCTCCACAAATCTCTCCTGCTCCAGGAAGCCCCCATGGTTAACAGGTGGACCCCCAACAATTCTCCTTGATTTAGAATACCCTGGTTACTTTCCCACCATTTTACCCCACACCTGGTCTTGGAGGGTCCATGCTGGACTGACCTCACAGGTGACAGTCAGCAACAAGTCCAGGACTAGAGTCAAGAGACCTGAGTTCGTGCCACCAACTTCCTGTGTGACCCTGGGCCATTTAACCTCTCTGGGTCTCAGGTTTCCCATCTACACAATGAAGGAAATAATAGTACTCTCCTCACAGAGTTGCTGTGAGGATTAATGAGTTAACATATCTAAGGCCTTAGAGTAGGACCAGGCACAAAGTGCTATAATCAAGGTGTTTGTTAACTATTCTTATCTACCAATTGAGAGAACATTAACCACTAGACTTGAGGCCTTTCCAGCCTGATGCATTATTTTACTATATCATCTGCCCAAGCCCCCACCTGTAGACAAGACCACCAACGAGGGAGGGCGACAGGCCTGGATTTATGCCAGTTGGCCCCTGGCTGAGGTCTGGTGATGCTTCTGTAAACGCAGTGGAGGTGTGCCCAGGCTGCCACCCAGCCACTACCAGACTAGAGGATGGCCCACACAATAGATCTCAGCCCCAGAGTCCAGACCCACCTCGCCAGGATCAGGGAAGAGCCTTTTTCAAAACATCATGGCCACCACAGCCCCTCAGTTGTTCTTCCTGCTCACTTTTCAGCCTCCATTTCCCACTCACTGAGGCCCAGTTAGATTCCCTCCGCACCTTCTGCCCTCCCCTTAAATAGACGGAGCATCAAAGCACGCAAAACACTGAAATTACCAAACGCAATTTCTCTCCAGAGATGACAAATCTGCTGCAGTTTGTATTTCCAAACAGGAGCTGCAGCTCTTGAGCAGCTCCAAGGCAGGTTCCCTGCCCCCACTGACCAACTCCTCATAGGCACGGCGCCCTCTCTCCCTCCACCCCTGCAGAGAAGGAGCACCCTGCATCTTCACTCTAGGGATAAGGATGCTGCAGGGGGGAAGGGTCAGAGCAAGCGCGGAAGGCAGAGGAGGGAAGCAGGTGACAGGTCCCTCGAGGTTCACTCAGCCACACCTGTCCCGCCAAGGCCAGACAGAACACCCAACAATGATCCCTGAGATGGGCCTGCTTGTTAAAGCTCTGCCTCCAATAAACAATGACAGCAATAACAGAGCCCACCATGCACTGAGAGCTGGACCACCCACTTCACTTACAAAATCTCATTTACTCCCCCCTACCCCGCGAGTTGAGTGGTCTCCTTCCTTCCCATTTTACAGGCAAGGACTTTGTGGGCTGGCCCAAAGCCATGCAGTTAGTAGGATATGATGTTGGACCTCTCACCTCCCTGACTCCAAAGCTGGCATTCTTCCCAACCACCATCCCGTGACCTTGGACACCTCTTTCAACTTAGTTTTTCCCTTCTGCAAATTAGTTTGAACCAATGTTTCTTAAAATACTTTTTAAAATTATGTCCTTGTTTAAGCAACATCAAAATCTCATACCCTTTCTGTGATCTCTATTATGAAAAACACAGAGGGTTTTTTGGTTTGTTTGTTTTCCAAAACAAAATTCTGTTTTCCAAAGAAAAGATTCATTTTTGGGCTTCCCTGGTGGCGCAGTGGTTGAGAGTCCGCCTGCCGATGCAGGGAACACAGGTTCGTG
>NW_006771270.1:454281-468204 GCF_000442215.2 Lipotes vexillifer
CCTGTGCTCCGCAGCGGGAGAGGCCACAGCAGTGAGAGGCCCGCGGACCGCCAAAAAAAAAAAAAAAAAAAATTCATTTTCAAAAATCATAACCCTGAATTTGCTTTTCCACGTGTTAACTCCTCCCTGCTCCCAGGAGATTCCGATGTGCACCTGCGGGAAGACCAAGGCCTCAGGGTTTACCCACTGCACTGGGTTGGGGAGCTCTGGGCTCAGTCTCTTGGGTGCTACCATTGCTCACACCCGAAGAGAGGCAGTGGAGCCTTAGGGGTGCCCCTCTTCAGGGGGACTCCAGGCAAGTCACTTCACTCCAAACCTGTCTGTAACATGGGAAGAACAATACTAGTTCCTAGTGGTGGTGTGAGGATTAAATGAGTAAATTCCTGTAACACATCCAGAAGAGGGCCTGGCCCTCAGCACTCAGTTAAGTGTTAACTATGTTACATTCTAGGGATGTTTAATCAGAGTCATCACTTGCCTGCCCCCAGGAAAATTCCTGTAGCAAGTGCCTGTGCCTTCACTAGGTCCTGGGAGGTCATTTTGGGGACATGTTACATTACTGCAGCCTCTCAATTGTCAGAATGACCCAGGATTATTGTGGATCCTATGATCTGTGAGAATCCAAACAAATCACAACCTCTGATTGGTTTGGGTCCAACTCAAACAAATTCAAACAAATCACAGCCTCTGATTTGTTTGGGTTTGATTTCAAATATGAAGGACCTCTGTTTTTTTGTATTTGAGGAACTAGCCATCTGGGAAATTTTTTAAGTTAGAGGGGTCACACACCAAAATAAATTCCAGATGGATCTCAGATCTCAGATTTAAACATAAACAATGAAACCATAAATGTACTAAAAAAAAAAAAAAAAGAATCTTAAAGTGGGCAAAACACCTTTATAAGTAGGACACAAAACCCAGAAACCTTAAAAGAAAAGATGAATAAATTCAACTACATAAAATTGCTTATTTTACATGAAAAAAATTATAAACAAAATTAAAAGACAAATAAGGTCAAGGAAAATACACTTTAAAACATATTTCAGAAAAAGGATTAATTTCTTAAAGAACTGGAAATGAATGAGAAAATACCAAAGACCTAGTTTAAAAAATGGGTAAAGAACATGATGAGACAATTCACAGAAAAAAACAAAAATAGCTCTTAGACATATGATAAGATCCTCAACTTCATTAAAAAGAAAACACACAAAACCTGGAGCAGGATATCTATGGCTTTTCATCTGTCATTTTTTTAAAACTGTCAATTATACTTCAATAAAGCTGGAATTTTTTTTTTATTTTAAAGTTTGATAATAGCCTTTTGGAGAAACAGGAAGTCTCACTTTGCTGGTGTGAATTGACAAAATGTATATGGAAGGCAATTTGGCAAAATTTGACCCAGCACTTCCATTTCTAGGAATTCACCCTAAAGATTTCTTTCCACATATGCAAAATGACTTATGTATAAGGGTATCATTGTATAATAAATCCACACCAGTGGGGATAACTAACCAAATGTGGGACCTTGGGCAAAGTTACTTAACCTCTCTGGGCCTTAGTTTCCTCATCGTAAAATGGGGATAATAACGGAAGTTGCCTCAGAGATTGTTGTCAAATATGTACATAAAGTCCCTCGAAGAATTGCCTGGGGTGTAGTAAGTGCTCAGCAAATATTACCGTTCATATCATTATTATAATGTCACCAGTGGAACCCAACGTACAGACTGGCTCTGATGGTAGGAGTGAGGAGTTTGGGAGCCACCCATCATCTTCCTTTAAGGAGGAATCTCAGGGAGGCAAAGTGAGATTGCAACTGTGGCTGAGTAAGTAGAAACCCAGTCTTTGTATTATGGCCTTTGTATTAGAGCAGCCTGGTCAGCAACATAAACAGGAAAAATGGTTTTCCTAGAAGCAAACCTTGACAATGCCCATCCCTGCTCTTGTCCTGGAAGAAAGCATTTTGGCTAAGCAGACTGAACCATTCCTCCTTTCTTGGAAAACCTACCCCAGTGATGGGTGAAAGACTTGCTTACTTAAGGCCAACTAATAATAACAGTAACAGCTAACATTTTGTGGTGTGTTTTCTAAATGCCACACAGAGCTAAGCATTTAACATACAGTAATTCATTATTCCTCATACCACTCTATCTGGTAGGTTTTTATTATTCTTCCCATTTTATAGAAAAGGAAACTGAGGCTGCAACTTGGAGAGATTCACACAGCAGGTAAGTGGCAGAGTCCACATTTGGGCCTGGATCTCTGTTGCATCAGCCTTGCCCAGGTGGGCATTTCATTGTATTTCTCTGTATAAACCACAGGGTAGCATCTTGGCTTGTGTGCATCTGCTTCTTCTATGTATCTGTCAGTATGAATCAGCCCCAAAGGCAGGACCTCTCTGAGCCCAAGAACAAAATTGGGGTTTAGAGCGTAGGAGGCATAGGCCAGGTCATGGGACCCATCTAGCCCATGTGAGACATGCATTTCTGCCCTGATCCCTATTTTCAGACAGAGAAACGGTCTCAAGGTGGCACACCCAGCAATGTCAGAACCAGGTCGCCCTTGCTCCTACTTACTGCATCTCTCCGTGGCACCTCAATGCCTAAGAAGCCCAGGCAAAGGCTGTGCTGGCAGGCAGGGTGAAATGCAGTCCCCCACATGCTCCTACAATGACAAGTGGTCCCTGAGCAGAACCAGAATTCCATTCAAGGCCATGGAGCCCCATTCCCTCACACATATGTGGCCACCAGCTGTTCCCGCTAATTATAATACCTTCCCAATAAAGGAGGGGTCAACACTGGGGAAAGGTGTGCAGTAAGAACGCAGCTTCCTGGAGTCCTCACAATCCCTTTAGCACAAGATAAACTGTTGCCTCTGATTCAATTTCTTCCTCCCTCACCCCCTAAAACAATAAGAAAACATTTCTCATCACTGCATTTGATCCTTCAGGCAGGGAAAAGGAGCTATGCATCTACGCAGGTAATGAGGAGGGAGGGAGAAGGCTGGGGAGGGGCAGTGTCAGGGCAGGCGAGTCCAGGAAAAGACTCAGAGGGGAAGACGGCTCAAAATGAAATTCTTAGGGGGATAGGATGCAGCTTGCTCTACTACGCTCTTAGTGAGTTAATCATTCCTTCACTCAACTAGTATCCATTGACACAGGCCCTGTTGTATGTTGGATAGACAGAGAAGAGAAAGACACAGTCCAGGATTCACTGTGTAATGGGAGGCACTGACCTATAAGCCACTAACTAGATTACAGTATTCCATGAACTCTGATAGGCTTTGAGGGAGCAAGGACAAGGGAAGGCTTCACTCTGGCTACAGGAGGTTTTGCAGTGGATGGGGTATTTGTGCTGCCTCTCAGAAATTCACCAGGCAGGTGACCTGGGGAGGGAAAATGTCATTTTAATAATGGCATTTAGTACTGCAGTGGTCCTTACAGTGAACATGTGTACAGAGCTTTACAGTTTGCAAAGTGCTATTGCACCCATCATCTCATTTAATCTCATGCCATGCCTATGAAGCAGGGATTATCCTATCACACTCATTCTGCAGAGGAGAAAACAGGAGAAATGGCTTGCCTGGGTCTCCATTGTCAGTCAGTAACAGAGCTGGAATTCAAGCTCAGGTTATCTGACTCTAAAACCCATGCTCTTTCGGGACTTCCCTGGTGGTCCAGTGGTTAAGAATCCACCTTCCAATGCAGGGGATGCAGGTTCGATCCCTGGTCGGGGAACTAAGATCACACATGCCACGGGACAACTAAGCCTACACGCTCTTGAGCCCGTGCACCGCAACTACTGAGCCCGCACCTCACAACTAGAGAGACAAGTCTGTGCGCCACAATGAAGAGCCCCACACACTGCAATGAAAGTTCCCGCGTGTTGCAACAAAGATCCCACACGCCGCAACTAAGACCCAACACAGCCAAATAAGTATTTTTAATATTTAAAAATAATAATAATAATAAAACCTGTGCTCTTTCTACAACCCTACTGATGCCAGTTTGCTCCCCAGGAGAAGGATGCTGCAGGGGAGGCAGCAAAAGTAGAGTGGAGTCAAGGTAGGGTTAAGGAGGGCTGTGGACAAATAGCCATGGGCTCCCTGAAACCGGTCAGCTACATCCCCAGGCCAATCCACACACACTGCTAGGTCTGAGCTGAGAGCGCCCCTGCCCTCAGAGTGACATTCTCACTCAGCCAGGCAGCCACTGTGACAGTGGGTATGGTTAGTGTTTTGTAGAAAAGGATGTCTGGTCTGTTGGCTCAGATTTGCTCTTGCCTTGTAATTATGGCTCTCTATATATAAATACATGGAATCAGCTGCTATTTCGAAAATGGACTGAAGGGCAAGGAACAAGGACACAACTTTTTGTAGCACTTACAATGTACCAGGTGCTATGTATGCTAAATTGTCCATCTCATTGGCTCCCCTGAAAACCCCAAGAAGGGAAATACTACAATCCCCATTATATAGATGAGGAAACTTAGTCTCAGAGAAGTGAAGCTACTTGCCCAAGGCCTCTGACCCAACCCCTGAGCCACTCATTCCTTTGTACCATAAATGTCCAGAAAAGGAGCAACCAGGGGTCATCAGGACCCAAGTAGCCTGAGCATCACTCTGCAGCATCCTCCTGAATGTTCCAGGTGTCTGCAGAAAGTCCCTTGTCTTCATTTTAAGACAATCAGTGTCAATAATAATAATTTAGTGCTAACACTGATTCATCAGAGCATGACCCTGGCAGTTGTGACCACAAAGTTAAACCAAACCATGGGAGAGAACCAGAATTCCAAAGGATGCCATTTTAACATCAAGGAAAGTGTGACCCTAAAAAAATAGAAATAATAAAAACAGAACTACAGAATCTCCTCAAGGTCAAAGGTTTCTGGAGCCTGGAGACAGGAGGAGATTTTGATATCTCAGGAGGCCAACAAATGCAAAGTCTGATCACATGTGGAGGTAGCCCAGGAGGGGGTTGCCCACTTCTGCAGTGGACTGAAGAGCTGAGTAATGAAGGGACTCGAAGCCTGCCTGGGTCGTGGAGTGCATGACCACCTTCTTTAATTCATGGAGTCTCTGACACAGCATCTAGACTGGAGCTTAGTGGGTTCCATCAATGCCACTGATAAGAATCCAGTCAGCATTACGGCCAGTAACTATTATACAGCCTGTCGTCTGAAAAGGTGACCCCCAAAACTACTTGGGAATGCATAATTATCTCCTTAGTGCATAAAGATCTTTCAGTCTCAAAGACAGAAATGTTTGAGAAACTCAAACCCACAGGATGAATATTTTTAGATGTTAAAGGGTCTGTACATATTGGTACCATTAAGTATTTGTAATGTTGGAGAATTTGGCCTATTTGAGTAGCAAATCAGTCTTTAATTCCAATCTAAAATGTAATTTAATAATTGAGTTAGATATGTGATTTTTAAGTTGAAAAAAATCATTAAATTCATATACAGTGTTGGAACATTTAAAATAATTTAATATTCTCTTAGATTTGTAAGAATTACTTAAAATTACCTGGGAAGGTTTATCAGTCAGGTAATAAAACATAGTACTTTAAATTTATCAAATAACATTTTACATATTTGAAGGAGTTTGATTGAGTTGGTAATTGAAACAAATATCATCCAAAAGCCCCTTAAAAAGACTGCTAAATTTTGATAGACTTATAAACAGAAAAAGAAAAATTATAAGCTAAATCTTAAAACTTAAGAACTAGATTTTTATGAAATTTATAACTTTAATAGATTAAATATTCCTTTCAAAACCCAAAGTATCTTCTGGATATTTTTCCTGTGCATACATACAAACTGTCTTTGAGGACTGAAAGAAATCTCACATTGATAACAAGTACTTCCTACATGCTCAGAGCTAACGCTTTAAATGAATGATCTCATTTAGTCCTTACAACAGCTCTATAAAGTAGCTACTATTGTTATCTCCATCTCTGGGCACTGAAGGTGGGAGCTAGGATTCTGAACTGGGGCAGTTGGAATTTCAGAGCCATCTGTCTTAATCCCTGTGTCACAAGTTCCTGTGTAAAGAAAGAACCCCCTCTCGGGGCTGGCTTGGAAACACCATTGAACAGCCTGATGGCTGGCCTCTTCTTTCTGCGTCCAATAGTGTTTGAGCCACAGCTCCCATCCTCATCTCTGGACTGAAGCCCGCGTGCCTAGAGCCCGTGCTCCGCAACAAGAGAAGCCGTTGCAATGGGAAGCCCGTGCACCACAACGAAGAGTAGCCCCCTCTCAGCACAACTAGAGAAAGCCCACGTGCAGCTTTCCTTCTCACTGTGTATTCTAAGAACTAGCAGCCTGGGCATCACCTGGGAGCTTGTTAGAAATTCAATGTCTCAGGCCCCACCCCAACCTTTTTGAATAACCTGCATTCACAGGATGTCCCGGTGATGTGGTTGCCCATCAGAGTTTGAGAAGCCTAGATCTACAGTATTACCTTGGATCAGCCTCGCTCTACTTGGCAAAAGAAGTTGCTGCTCCACTCTCCCTTTCCCCAGAAAACCCCTGTCTCCTGAGGGCAAGCACAGTGTTAATAGGAGGGATGCAAAGCCACCTGGCCCAGCCCTTAGCGACTGTGAGGGTCTTCCACCACTCAAAGAAGTTCTGCCACCATCTGCAGAGAAAGGTAAATTTTGTTGAACTGCCCAAGGCCACGCTAATCTTTAATTATGCCGTTAATGTGTGTCTCCCCCCAGGTAGCTGTTATGCCAGCAGTAACTGCAGTGCCCTGGCTTTAAACAGCTTGCAGATTTCCTGACAGTATTAATGGAAGTTTTGCAAATTGATTTGGGGAGATTAGGTGGAGAGAGGCTGGTGTGACTTGATGTGAAGCCCATTCTAAGCAGCTCATATCCTCCTGTCCTTGATCCCTGCCCAGGACAAGGGGAAAGAGTAGGCATCAGGAAACCTGGGTTCCAGGCCTGGCTCTCCCACAGTGGAACTGTGGCCTAGGCCCTGTCACTTCCTGTCTGAACCTCTTCTTTAAAATGAGCAGGTTGGTCTAGTCTAGGTTCACCGATGATTCTCCTGGCTTGAATGGCTCTGATTTCTGAGTCACAGAAGCTTAGAGGGGATGAGCTTCCTTCCCTCCTTCTTTCCCTCGACCATCATTCATACACTCACCTCTTCACTCTGTACAAATGACTGAGGACCATATGAGGCTCTGCTGTAGACACTGGGGACACAGGTATGAATTAGCTGCTTCGGGCGCGCATAGTCACCCTCAGGAAAGCCAAAAGGCAAGTGGTGCTCATCATGGACTGGGTTGGCCTCAGGTTCAGAGTACATTGGCCCTGTCACCTTCATCCCCTGTGCTCCAAGATTCAGAGGAGGGAGGTGACCAGAAGAGGCAGTGAGATGGGGCGGAAAGAGAATTGGCCTTGGTGCCAGGGACCTGGGGTCTGGAACCAGCTCTGGCTCTAAATGCTGTGTGACCTTGGGCAAGTCACTTCCTATTTCTAAAGTTCCCTTCTCGGGACTTCCCTGGTGGCACAGTGGTTAAGAATCCGCCTGCCAGTGCAGGGGACATGGGTTCGATCCCTGGTCCGGGAAGATCCCACATGCCACGGAGCAACTGAGCCTGTGCGCTACAACTACTGAGCCTGAGCTCTAGAGCCTGCGAGCCACAACTACTGAGCCTGCATGCCACAACTACTGAAGCCCGCGCACCTAGAGCCCATGCTCTGCAACAAGAGAGCCCATTGCAATGGGAAGCCCACGCACCGCAACAAAGAGTAGTCCGCACTCACTGCAACTAGAGAAAGACTGCGCGCAGCAATGAAGACCCAAAGCAGCCAATAAATAAATAAATAAATAATAAAATATTTAAAAATAGTTTCCTTCTCTGGAACATGTGGAACCACAGATGATAATTCCTGTTCTGTCTTGCTAGGGGGTGGTTGAAAAGAATGTCATTAGTGAACCCAAATGCCTTTTGTGTGTGGATGGGGGAGAAGGATTATTCAGTTGCCAGGGAGCTGCCCCGCCCATTTCCAAGAAATCCAGCCATGGGGCAGAGTATCCAGGGGGCCAGGCCTTGGCTGAAATCTCTACCAGCCCCTGTCCCCATCTCATGAGTGACTGTGACTGCAAAGCTTTTAAAATACTCCCAGGGAGACACGTAGGGCAGGGACAATGGGAAAATGGAGCGGGGGTAGAGGGAAGCAGAGTCAGAACAAGGATGAAGACCAGGGATCTGCCCTAGTCCCCGTGGGTGGTCCCTAGTGGTGGAACTGGATCCTCAAGTGTATCCCCATCTCTAAACCACCCCACTGCAGAAAGCAAGGACCCATCCCAACTCCAGTATCCCAGTGAGGGGAAGTAACTGACTTGGGGAAGTGGCCCTGGCCCACACTCAGTCGGGACAGTTAGGAGACAACTTGGGCCTCCTGGCTCTCCCCATGCCCAAGTGGTATTCCTCTAAGCTGGGCCTCCCCTGTATCTCTGCCCTTGTCCCTCTAGCTTCCAGCTTCCTTCTTTGCCCCTCACTCCCCCTATGTACCACAGCCTCAGTGTCTTCACCCTCTCTGACAAGCTGGCTAACGCCAAGTGTCTTAAATTCTGCCCAACACCAGGGCCCCTGACTCCAGAGCCTCTGGCACCTAAGGGCTCTCCATGTCCCTAGCCCCTCCATCATCACTGCCATCAGCAGCAAGAAGGGTTTATATGCCTGGGTTTATTCTAAAAATAAGTTTTCAACTAAAGTTGAGAGGTATGAGAGAATGCTGCCTTGGGCAAGCAGCCCCTCTCTGAGGCTTCCTCTGGAACAGATGGTTTGTAGCATTTCTAATTAATGAGAGATGTGCAGATGGGGACACTTAATAGCCTGCAGCAAAATGTAGAGGCTGGGGAGGGGTGGAGCAGAGCTGGCCCTGAGCAGCCTCTGAGCCAGGGGATGCTGTCCAGGCTGGAGAAGGGAGACCTGCCCTTAGTCCTGTCTCTCCATGGCCAGCCTAGCACGCAGCACCCGGGCCAGCCCTGGCCAGCCCTGAGGATGAGAAAGTCTTGCATTGTGGGTTCTATGCTCCGCACCAGCAGGTGGGAAAGGAAGGCATGTGGAAGGGCAAGCTGCTCTGTACAAATCAGATGGGCCTGAAGGGCCTCTGCACACCTTGCTTTAGGATATTTTATGCCTCTCTCATCTGAATGCCCCCTCTCCCCAGATCTACACCTTTAGCAAGGCTTTTAATGGCTCTGAGCCTTAATATTCTCATGGGGAAGATAAGGATTGGAGAATCATAAACCTGCAGGCTTGAAAGGATCATAAAGTCCATACTATTCCACCACCAGGGCCTGAATATCTACCAAATCTCTCCCACCAAGAGGTGGCCTGGTCTCCAAGGCTGAGGCCTCACTTCCTCCAAGAGCCACACAGAAGCCACTTTTCCCTGCAGTCAGCTCTGATAGAAAAGTCTACCTTAGAGTACAGTGGACCTGCCTCCCTGAGTTAAGTATGAGCGTTGTGGAAAATTAAGAAGGAGACAAGGCATATGAAGTTGCTGGGTACAATGATTGTAACTGTCTTTAATTATGGGAAAAGATGATCTAGGGCCAGAAGAGGAGAAAGTAGGGGTCAGCCAAGACAAGGTCCCAGAACAGCATCCCAAGCCTTGCTACGGAAGCCCACCAGGTGATAACTAGCCCCCCACCCTATCCCACCCCAGAGACCCCTGACTCTTGGGCTCAACAAGGGAAAAACGGTCAGAGAAAGTGTGCTTAGGTCAGCATTAACTAGCCATCACTAGATCAACAAAAGCTCCTGGAGCCCCTACTATGTGCCAAGGACTGTTCTAGGCACTGAGGATTCAGCTGAAGACAGAAAGCATCTTCCATTCTGGTGCAGGGGAAGTAAAAAATTAACCAATAAGCATTTTATTTAAATCTCAGGTGGTGAGTAGAAGTCTGAAGAAAAATAAAGCAGACAACACAGAACATGGCAGGAGGCAGGGACTTCTTAAAAAAGGAAGTGTAATACTTAAGTGAGGGAGTAAGCCAGGCAAGGGTCTGGGTGAGGCGTGTTATAGGCTGAGAAAAAGCAAAGTCCCTAAGACAAAAACGAGCTTGACAGGAGGAGCAGCAAGGAGGCCAGTGTGGCTGGAAAGAAGTGAAGGGAGCAGGGAGGGTGAGAGATGAGGCAGGAGAGGGAGGTGGGGTGGTGTGATGTAAGGCCCCTTAGGCCACGGTGATGACTGGTGGGGGCTGGGCACTCAGGTAACCCTCCCAGACAGGAGCCTTCCTCCCATTCCCAACATAGCAGTCCCCCCAGCCCCGCCACCGCCAGCTCCCAAGTTCACACTCTGCTGCTGCTTAGGGTTCTGAGAGGACAAGGAGGTGGCAAACTCTTTGTCATCCACTGGGGCATTGCCAGAGAGAAGCGGGATGGTGAGGGAGGGCTGACTGGACAGCTACAAGGACTGAGGAAGAGGTGCTTCATCATTCAGGAGAGACAGAGGATGTGAATTTCAGTGGGGAAGGAAAAAAAACATAAAATGTAGACAAAGTAGGCAGAGAGAAAGAGAATGCCACATAATAACAGTAGCTAACGCCATGTGCCAGGAATATGATGTAAGGTGCCAAGTGCCACTGTGTTCTTAATAAAGTTCTTCATAAAGTCTTTTCACCTTCCAAACAACCCTATTAGGTATTATTTTATGATTCCCATTTTAGAGACGAGGAAACTGAGGCACAGAGCAGTTAAGTAATTTATTGAGAGTCAACCAGTCAAGTGACAGAGCTCAGAGTTAACCCAGGCATGCTGGCTTCAGAGTCCATGCTCATAGCTACGTAGGATGAACCAGACAGGAACTGGACAAAGGTGGCTTGAAGAGAAGCAGGCTGAGCAAGGGGGAGGGAACCTCAAGGGACAAATTTTGCCTCCCATACTACTTTTTCCCCATAAAATTCAATGCTATCCATTCAGTACTTGGGAAGTTTACAAAGTGCTTTCCTATTTGATCCAAAATGACTGTGAAGTAGGTTCTATCATCATCCCCAATTTATAGATAAGGACACTAAGATTCAAGAGGTTAAGTAACCTTACTAGGAAGTGGTAAAGACAAAATTCAAATACAAGGTTTGCCTGACTCCAAATCCCACGCTCTTTCATTCATCCAAAAAGCACTTACGAGCATTATAAGGCACTGAACCAAGTATTCAGACATGGGAAAGACGCTGCCCTTGGAAGGATCCCTTGGTTATTGACCCTGTCTCCTATGCTCTATACTCAGCCCCATAAAGAACAATTAATCTTACTCCTGGCTAAAGCACTTGAGAGCCAGGGGGAGGGAGGGAAAGAACACTCATGAGCTCCTGCTCTGTGCTTGGTATTTTCAGCGATTACATCACTGAGCCCCTCCATCAGCTCAGCAGGGTAAGATGTGGCTGGGACCACTTTGCCTGTCCAGCGTCATGCTTTACCTACCAGCATGAGAACCCTGGTCTTATCTAGAGTGACGATGTGCCTAACTAAATACTACATTTTAAAGCCTCTATTGCAACTAGGTGTAGCCAAAAGACTAAGCCGTGGCTAACAAAATATAGAGGAAATCACTGTGTGGGACTTCTGAAAAGTCTCCTTAAAACAAAGACAGACTCCTGAGATGGGCCCTTTGGACCCTTTCTCCTTTTCTCCTGTTTCCTGCCCGGAACTTGGTTATGATGGGTGAAGTTCCAACAGACATCATGGATCATAAAGGCAACTTTAAGAATGGAAATCATGCATGCACAATAGTGGAACAAAAAAGATTAGAGTCCTGGATCCCAGATGATACTGAGGAACCACTATATAAGCCCTGATCTCCCTGCTTCTGAGAAATAAACTTCTATATTGCTTAAGTTACTTATCTCAGTTGCTGGAAGTCAAGAGCATGTCTTTGTAACAGATACAGTAGTTACTACCATCATCCCATTTGGAAACCGAGGTTGGCAGTTTGCCCCAAATCCCACAGCTAGGCAAGGGAAAGAAGCAAGTTTCAAACTTGAATTTGCCTGGTTCCAAAAGCCATACTCCCATCCCTTTGGTGAGAGCCTTGTTCACTCTGAGTAATTCATGAGAAGGCACGGGCATGGCAGTAGAGTATTAAACACCCAACAACCTCTACATCCCCTGCTCTGGCCTTAAGGATGCACATCAGAGCACACTGTCTTCCTCCCTACCTATGCACTCTAGTAGATCAATTAACTATATACCAGACAGCAGGCACATCTTTTACTTCCCATCTAACATCTCCTCTGCCTCCAAGACCCAAGTTGCCAGGCCTTTTCAGGACTCCTGGAAGAAAGTCCCCTAAGCTCACCCTTGTGCAAACTTGACAATGTGCTCTACTCTAAGTACAACTTGTGTATATTAATTCCTTAGAATTTCCTAGATACCAGATAATGTTGTCTGTGAATAAACATAGTTCTACTTCTTCCTTTCCAATCTGGATGCCTTTTATTTCCTTTTCTTGTCTACATGCACTAGCTAAACCTCTAGTACTATGTTGAATCAAAGAGGTGAAACTGGACATCCTTGTTTTGCTTTGTTCCTGATCTCAGGTGGAAAGCATTCAGGCTTTCAGTATTAAGTATGTTGTTTCCTGTGGGTTTTTTTATAGATATCCTTTATCAGGTTAAGGAGGTTTCCTTCTGCTCTAGGTTTACTGAATTGTATTGTGAATTTTGCAAATGATTTTTCGTGTGCATAATGAGATGGCTGTGTGGGTTTTGTCCTTACATTAACTGATTTGGGGATATTAAAACAACCTTTCATTCCTGGGATAAATCCCACTTGGTCATGGTGTATAATCTTTTTTATATGATGTTGGATTTAGCTTGCTAATATTTTATTGAGGATTTTTGCTCAGATATGGCTCTGTAGTTTTCTTGGATATCAGGAATATTGTTGTGTTGGAGGTCACCAAGAGCATCCCCAGGTTTGATGATTCACTAGGAAAACTCAAAGGACTCAGCATAGTCACACTCATGGCTATAATTTATTACAGAAAGAGGATACAAAGCAAAATCAGCAAAGTAAAAGGTGCATAGGATTATGTCCAGAAGAAGCCAAGGGCAAGTTTTCAAGGACCCTCTCAGTGGAGTCACACCGGAAGCTCTTAATTCCCCCAGCAAGAAATTGTGACAACATGTGTGAAATGTTGCCAACCAGGGAAGCTCATTAGGGACTCAGTACCCAGGGTTTTTCTTAGAGACTGGTCACACGGGCACCCTGTGCTTGACATGTACCCAAATTCCAGACTCCCAAAGGAAAGCAAATGTTCAGCATAAGCCGTATTGTTGACAGTTTAGGCACAGTGAGCCACTCTTTGATGTTAGGGCAGTGGAAATACTCCTGAAATCCGAGTTACCAAATGCCAACCAAGGACCAACTGCGGAAGCAGGCCTTTCAAAGGACAGGAGTCAGACCTGCCGTATTAACCCTTTTTTGCACACTTGCGTTTAAAACAAAAACCCTGGGGCTTCCCTGGTGGAGCAGTGGTTGAGAATCTGCCTGCTAATGCAGGGGACACAGGTTCGAGCCCTGGTCTGGGAGGATCCCACATGCCGCGGAGCAACTAGGCCCGTGAGCCACAACTACTGAGCCTGCGCGCCTGGAGCCTGTGCTCCGCAACAAGAGAGGCCGCGATAGTGAGAGGCCCACGCACCACGACGAAGAGTGGCCCCCGCTTGCCACAACTAGAGAAAGCCCTCGCACAGAAACGAAGACCTAACACAGCAAAAATAAATTACTAAACTCCTATCCCCAACATCTTTAAATAAATAAATAAGAATATATTTTTTTAAACCCAGAAAGCAGGTATTGCTTAATACAAAGGAATTCAATGCTAATGTTGGCATTTTCGCCACAGGAGGTAGGGAGGATTGAGTATCAGGATGTTCTTGGTGCCTTGAAACCACACTCTTT
>NW_006771270.1:468417-484286 GCF_000442215.2 Lipotes vexillifer
AAAATGGCTTTACAGGGCTTCTGGCCTTTCAGCAACGTGAGCCCCCACCCCGGCCAAAAATGCCCAAGTTTCTTCAGTCACAGTCTAGGGTAGAGACTGAGGTGAGCCAAAGGGGAAACAGGAGAGCAAACACTCGTTTGGCATCCCTCTGGCACACTCTCAAGACCCAACCTGCCTCCAGGCAGCAAAATCCTGGTCTTACAGACAAAGCAATGTTGACACTGAGTTCCACTGGCTACAGTCAGACACTTACAGGGTTATTCTGCACTAGCTGATTTTACTCTGTGTATGTCACAAACTGCACCCCTAACCCTTCTCTGATGCATACCACTGATGGTAATCAAAAAAAATAGCTAAGCAGTTGTTAAGCACAAAGTATGAATCAAGCACTGTGTGAAGGAATTTGCACAAACTTATCCCCACAACAATCCTGTAAGATAGGTAAAATATTATCCCCCTTTAAAAGATGAGAAAACTGAGGTTAGGTAACTGGCCCCAGGTTACACAGCTGATAGATGGCAGAGATGGAATATGATCCCATGCACTCTGACTCCCAAGCCAGCATTCTTAGCTGCCAGCACAACCCTGCTTCACCAAGACAACACCATGACCCAGGGGGTTTCCAACACTGTCCTCCCCCCAGGATAGCCCATCAGATTCTCTGACCTGGGTTGGGGGTGAGGTATAAAGAGTACTAACTGAGGCTGAAGTTTAGTGAAGACAAAGAATACAATGATACACAAGTGGGTGGATCATGAACAGTTAAAGTTTCCTTCAGTGGTACCACCTTCCAGAGGACACCTGGAAATGCAGGGGCATTCTTGGCTGTCACAAGGAATGGGGGTGTACTGGCCATTAGTGGCCAGGTGCTAGGAATGTGAAACATTCTACAGTGGATAGAACAGTCAACACAATAATTGGTGCCTCCCAGATGTCAACAGCACTCCCACTAACAAACATGGTGCAACCAACTGGCCCTTGTAAACAGCTCCAGGGCGACAGAAGAAACAGGCAATGGGGAAGATCCTTTGAAGCTCATTGCTTTTGAAGCCTTACCTTATGCATCTTGAGCTTTTGTGAAGCACCTGCCAGGCAAGCATATGGCCCAAACCTGTTCCTCAAACTCCACATCAAGATTTATCTCCAAGGTATGGACAGGAGCCAGATTCAGGCCCACAGGCTATTTGTCCAACAAGACATTTGGCTCCATCCTGGCCCAGGCGATGAGCAGACACAGGGCTATGCCAGCTGATTCTTGGACTAAGCAATTGAGAATGTTGAGAAAGTCTCAGAAGGAAGGAGACTGCAGTCATTGCTCATTGTGACTGTCATCAGCTCTGTTCTGTACTGTCAAGGACTCTGCTGAGTATGGAGAAGGTGGCAAGTCAGGTCATGGGAAAACAATTCTTACCATCTGTGGGCTCTGGGAAAATACCAGCACCCTGCTACTTCCCTTCTCTCTCGTCCTCAAACATAATGCCCCTCAGTAAAAGCTCCAACTCAGGTCCCAAAGTCTCCTTTATAAAGAAAGGCTAATATTCATGAAATAACTAAAGAGCAGCATAGTCAAGAATCCACAATCAAGTCCGTGTTGCAAGGCAACCTGTAAAGATAGCTTAGCAGCATATGTTTGTTTTTCACTAAAAGCACTAAATCAGTGATCTTCTAAATACTAAAACACTGATCTTCTAGTTTCCCATCTCTGTCCCTCTCCTATATAGCCTAAACATCTGGCCAGGCAAAGTGTGACTGAAGATTAAATCTAATTCATGAGAAACTTGATTTCCTAGTTGATAAGCTTAAAGACATCAATTTAGCATAGGATAAGGAAAGCAAGGCTATTTACAGAGTCGCTGGGGATATCCTTAATGATTATACCCTTGTTCCCCTAGATCTCGTTGACAATTATATGGGCAGCTGTAAAGGAAGCGTGAATGGACTGTTACCAGGCCTTAATACTTAGTGATATTAAACTGAATTATGTTCAAGAGCAAGAACCCTGGAATAACAGTGGTATTGTGGGAGGCTGGGAAGGCAGTAATGTATGACTATCAGACAGGATCAAAACATAAGCAATACTGATGGCACCAGTAAAGTGATCTCAAAGAAACAGTTATTGTCATGGAAAGGACTGTAAAAAAATATATCGGTAGGAAACAAACTGTTAGGAGGAGAAAGGCAGATGGGGGATAACAGTTCTTGGCTCATGATTCTTTAAGTGAAACTGAGAGATTTATGAAACAAACTTACGATAAAGTCTTTTTTATTTTTAATGGAAGTGTCATGAATTTTTTATGTACTCAAAAGTTGGCTACTCTCCCAAAGAGAAAATTAGTTAAACAACTTGCATTAAAAATACGTAGGTCTTGGGCTTCCCTGGTGGCCCAGTGGTTGAAAGTCTGCCCGCTGGGCCTGTGAGCCATGGCCGCTGAGCCTGCGCGTCCGGAGCCTGTGCTCCGCAACGGGACAGGCCACAACAGTGAGAGGCCTGCGTACCGCAAAAAAAACACACAAAAAAACGTACGTCTGGCAGTTGTAGCAAACAGCAGATTTAGCCAATGTGGACGACCCTCCACCTCACCCTCAATTCACAAACACAGAAAACTGCCAGATAAAATGAAGCATATTTAAAACTACATACTCAATATGAGAGACCACTTCACACTCATTAGGATGGCTATTATTTAAAAAACACAAACAGGGCTTCCCTGGCGGCGCAGTGGTTGAGGGTCCGCCTGCCGATGCGGGGGACGGGGGTTCGTGCCCCGGTCCGGGAGGATCCCGCGTGCCGCGGAGCGGCTGGGCCCGTGAGCCATGGCCGCTGAGCCTGCGCGTCCGGAGCCTGTGCTCCGCGGCGGGAGAGGCCACGGCGGTGAGAGGCCCACGTACCGCAAACAAATAAATAAATAAATAAAATAAAATAAAATAAAATAAAAAACACAAACAGAAAATGATAAGTGTTGGTGAAGATGTAGAAAAATTGAAACCATTGTACACTGCTGGTAGGTATGTAAAATTTATGGTGGTTCCTCAAAAAGTTAAACACAGATTACAATATTATCCAAAAATTTCACTTCTAGGTATACATCAAAAAAAATGAAAGGAGGGGCACAAAGAGATACTTACATACACATGTCTATAGAAGCATAATTCACAATAATCAAAAGGTAGAAGCAACACAAGTGCCCATCAACAGATGACTAGATAAATGAAATGTGGTATACATATACAATGGAATATTATTTGGCCTTAAAAAATAAGGAAATTGTAACACTTGCCACAAAATAAAGAAACTATAACATGATGAACCTTGAAGTCATTGTGCTAAGAGAAATAAGCCAGACACAAAAGGATAAATACTATATGGTTCTACTCATATGAGGTACTTAGAGTAGTCAAACTCATAGAAATAGAAAGTAGGATGGTGGCTGCCAGAGGCTGGGGGGAGAGAAAAATGGGAAATTATTGTTTAATGGGTTAAAAGTTTCAGTTTTGAAAGAATAAAGTTCTGGAGATGAGTGGTGGTGATGGTTGCACAACAATGTGAATGTACTTAATGCCACAGAACTGTACACTTTAAATGGTTAAAATGATACATTTTATGTCACGAATATTTTACACAATTAAAATAAATAGAAAAAAAAAGAAGAAAAAAAAAACTGTATGGCTGAACTTAAAAGAGAGAAAGGGAGATTTTCCTCAAGAGGAAACCAAAACAGAATGATAAACTCTGAAGGTGAACTGTAGAAGCCTGGGAAAAACACAAGATCTGGTCTAGGTGTCAAGCTTTTAATGCCCACACAGAAACAGGGCCACACTTGAAGGAGGAGTTGACACTAGGCCCCTAAATGAAACAGGAGCCTTGAAGCTAGACAAACTCTACCCACCTGCCAAGTGAAGCAGTAAAGAAACTTGCTCTGTTCAGGGCTCCTATAAGATATTAAAGCCCAAAGTCTGTACCATGCTCAGGAGCAAATGAAGAATTTATATTACCTAAGTGAAAAAAAGAAGGTAAAAACGGGTCCCGTGCTCTATAAATTGCTGACAGTAGTGCAAATTAGTATAACCCCTAGGCGGGGAATTTGCCAATACTGTTGAAATTACAAAGCATATATAATGCACATACAAAGCAGAAAACAATAGGATAATATTTTCAAAATACTGAGAGAAAATAGTGGTTAACTTAGATAAACGAAATGTGGTATATACACACAATGGAATATTATTCAGTATTAAAAAAGAGGGAAATTCTAACACTTCCCACAATAGGATGAATCTTGAAGTCATTATGCTAAGTGAAATAAGCCAGACACCAAAGGCTTATACTATATGTAAATTACCACTCAATAGCAGAGGGCAATGAAGACCTTTAGAGGGAAGCAAAACTGAGAGTATTACTACCAGACTTGCACTAGGACTAGGATATACAACAGAAAGAAAGAAAGTGAAGCCAGTTGGAAGAGTACAGTTGTAAGAAAGAATGGTAAACAAAGCAATGAGTTAAAAATGAATGGAGGGCTTCCCTGGTGGCGCAATGGTTGAGAATCTGCCTGCTAATGCAGGGGACACGGGTTCAAGCCCTGGTCTGGGAGGATCCCACATGCCGCGGAGCAGCTAGGCCCGTGAGCCACAACTACTGAGCCTGCGCGTCTAGAGACTGTGCTCCACAACAAGAGAGGCCGTGATAGTGAGAGGTCAGCGCACCGCAATGAAGAGTGGCCCCTGCTTGCCACAACTAGAGAAAGCCCTCACACAGAAACGAAGACCCAACACAGCGAAAATAAATAAATAAATTAATAAACTCCTACCCCCAACATCTAAAAAAGTAAAAATAAATTTAAAAAAGAGAGGAAAATAATTACATTTATTAAAAAAAAAAAATGAATGGAGTGGGACTTCGCTGGTGGCACAGTGGTTAAGACTCCGTGCTCCCAATGCAGGGGGCTCGGGTTCGGGCCCTGGTCAGGGAACTAGATCCCACATGCATGCTGCAACTAAGAGTTCACATGGCACAACTAAGGAGCCGGCGAGCGGCAACTAAGGAGCCTGCAACTAAGACCCAATGCAACCAAAGACCCGGTGCAACCAAATAAATAAATAAATAAAAATTATGTTTTTTTAAAAAAATGAATGGAGGGACTTCCCTGCTGGTCCATTGGTTAAGACTCTGCACTCCCAATGCAGGGGGCCCAGGTTCGATCCCTGGTCAAGGAACTAGATCCGGTACGCCACAACTAATAACCCGCATGCCACAACGAAGATCCCGCATGCTGCAACTAAGACCTGGCACAGCCAAATAACTAACTAAATAGTTTTTAAAACAAAGAATGAAAAACATAAACAGGAACTGTTTTACTGTTGTATAAAACAATAATAATTATTATTATTATGACTAATTTAGGGGATTTAAAAGACAAAATGGAACTAAAATATTGAATAAGAACACATATAAAACAAGAGGCAGACTTCCCTGGTGGCGCAGTGGTTAAGAATCCGCCTGCCAATGCAGAAGACATGGGTTTGAGCCCTGGTCTGGGAAGATCCCACATGCCACGGAACAACTAAGCCTGTGCGCCACAACTAATGAGCCTGCACTCTAGAGCCTGCGAGCCACAACTACTGAGCCCCTGTGCCACAACTACTGAAACCTGCATGCCTAGAGCCCGTGCTCCCAACAAGAGAAGCCACCACTATGAGAAGCCTGCACACCACAATGAAGAGTAGCCCCCGCTCGCTGCAACCAGAGAAAACCCCATGTGCAGCAACAAAGACCCAACGCAGCCAAAAATTAAAAATAAGTAAAATAAAATAAATTTAAAAAAAAAACACAAGAGGGGATGACTATATTTAAAATGTTTTAAGGACTTTGTATTGTTGGGGGGGAGCAGAGAGTTATTAACTATATTAAGTAAGCAAGTTAAAATTTTTAAAGTAATAAGATGTATCATTTCCAAACTAGCAGAGGGAAAAGAGGGGTGATAAACTAAATTTAAAAATTGTGTCAATCCAATAGAAGGTAGTAAAGGAGAAAAAGCATAAAAAAGGATAAACAGAAAGTATCAAAATTATATGGTAGAACTAAATCTAATGTATCAGTAATCATAAAATATTAACTTGCCAGTTAAAAGAAATGTCAGACTGAATTTTTAAAAATAATAAAAATCTAGCTATAGGCTATTTTTAGAGACATACTTCTAAAAACAAAGAAAGTACTTCAATTAAAATAAATAAATTTTTTTTAAAAAATCAACTATACGTCAATTAATAAATATATTCTTAATAAATATATTTTTAAATAAATAAAAGCAAAGAAAGTAAATGGATACTAGAAAAATATTATCCTCTCTCAACCCCCACCCACCCAGCCCCACCATACCAAAAAGATACAGCATCTCTAGAATAATACACAACAAAATAAGGCTCTAAGGGCCTTATTAGGCCTGAGCCTAGTATGTCATTGATACCAAAATTGGATAGTGAACAGGTAAAATTATGGACCAATCCTGCTTATGAATACTTACAAAAACCTAAATAAATATTAGCCTCAAGTCCAGCAAAAAGTTAATACAATATTTCATCAAATCAAAAATGTCACTGATTGTAAGACACACCATTACTTTTATACTAAGAAACAAAAATTCTGTCATTTCAGCCATAGCATAATGCTTTCTTATCACTCACACATTTTATTTTATACTCACTGAAGGGTTTTCAGACTTAGTTACACTTATTTTTATCATTTATCATTCTTATACGTTCAAAATGAGGAAAATATAACCAAAATAAATAACGTTAAGATCTTCATATTGGAGTCCAACTCCTCTAAATCACCTTACAATTCAGACTCTTTGATATTTATTCTTGCCATCAAGAGATGGTAGTATGTAACATTTCAAAAAACAGTTTCTACCATTCTCTCTGGCATTTTCTTCTAAGCCACTGACACATATTCGGAAAGTTTTGCTGCTGAAATTTTCTTACTTTACCAGAAGTTAACAACAGAAAGTTTTCAGCAACAATCAAGACTCCTATTCCTTCGTCAAAGGGTCCTTAAATGGCTGTTAACTAAAACGCTAAGGAATCACAGGTAACCAAGTTCAAGCAAGAGCAATTAGAAGACGCCATTGACTGTAAAACATATTCTACTTACAGAAATGTGAAAAGGTAAAACATCTGCACCTCAGAATCAACAAACATGGTATTTCACAATCAAAGAAGATTTATTTCAGGAATACGAGAATAGTTTAACATTAGAAAACTTATTAAAGTAGGTAACCACGTTAACACATTAAAGAAAAAAACTCAAAGCATGCAGAAAAGCATTTGATAAAGTTCAACAATCATAACTTTTTTTAAAAAACCTCTTAGCAAAACAGAAATACAAAGAAACAGACTTAACCGTATACAGCTGACTACCTGCCAAGATTCCACAGTAAAAACAAAACCAAAAAATGGTAAAATGCTACAAACATCCTCTTTAAAGGCAAGAACAGGAATAAACGTGACTGCCATCATTGCTTCTATCTAATATTCTACAAAAGGTCTTAGGCAGGGGCTTCCCTGGTGGCGCAGTGGTCTGGGAAGATCCCACATGCTGCAGAGCAACTGGGCCCGTGCACCACAACTACTGAGCCTGTGCTCTAGAGCCTGTGAACCACAGCTACTGAAGCCCGCGTGCCTAGAGCCCATGCTCCACCAACAAGAGAAGCCACCGCAATGAGAGGCTCGCTCACTGCAATGAAGAGTAGCCCCCGCTCGCCACAACTAGAGAAAGCCCACGCACAGCAATGGAGATCCAACACAGCCATAAATCAATCAATTAATTAATTAATTAAAATGTCTTAGGCCGCTCAATAAAACAGGAAAATACTAGAGATAGTACAAGGAGTGGAAAAGAAGAAAGAACTAACCTGTTATTATCAACCCAGATAATCCAAAATAAACTACAAACTATTGCACTAATAAGAGAGTTCAGCAAGGTTATGAAATATAAAAGCCAATATATTAAAGCCCATAGAGGGCTTATAGTACAGCAATGAACAATTAAAAATATAATTTTTATAAAAGATGATATTTATAATAGCTTCTAAAAAATACATAGGAATCAATTTAATCAAACATGTAATGCATTTTTATAGGAAACACTTAAAACTTCATTGAAAACATTTACTAAAAAAAAACTGAAGCACTAAGATATCAATAAAGTGATATATAAAATATTTATGAGTGGGAGGAATATATATATCTATTTCTACCAGAAATAATCTATAAAGTCATTGAAATTCTAAAATTCTAATCAAAACATATAACTCAACAAGCTGATCCTAAAAGTGGGAAGAGGGATCTCGGAATAGCCAAAACAATTCTGAAGAAAATAAAGAAGGGGTTGGGGAACTCAACCTACCATGCATCAAGACTTTATATAAAGTTTTAAGAATTAAAACAATGTGTATTGATATAGTAACAATTATCAGTGCAACAGAACAAAATATTTAAACCAGAAACAAACCCAAGTAAAGAAAATTCAGGGACTTACCTGGTGGCACAGTGATTAAGGATCCACCTGCCAGTGCAGGGGACACGGGTTCAATCCCTGGTCCGGGAAGATCCCACGTGCCGCAGAGCCAACTGAGGTTGTGCACCACAACTACTGAGCCTGCGGTCTAGAGCCCGTGAGCCACAACTACTGAGCCCACGTGCCACAACTACTGAAGCCCACACGCCTAGAGCCCATGTTCTGCAATAAGAGAAGCCGTTGCAATGGGAAGCCCATGCACCGCAATGAAGAGTAGCCCCCACTCTCTGCAACTAGAGAAAGCCCACACGCAGCAACGAAGACCCAGCGCAGCCAAAAATAAATACATAAATACGTAAATAAATAAATTTTTTTTAAAAAAAAATCAAAGAATATCTCTAGGTAGTCCTTTTTCTAAGGAGAAAGGGTGGGAAAAGCATCTGATAAGGAGGAGGTAGGGGACAGCGGCAATTTAACAACATCCACACTTTCTTATTTCTTTACAGAAAATCTGAAGCAAACATGACAAAACTTTACTATTTTTTAAAGCTAGGTGGAGGGTACAAAGGTGTTTATTATATTTTTTCTGTCCTTTCAGTATATTTTAAGCATTTCATAATTTAAACATTTTACATAGAAAAGGTCTGGGAATATGCGTGATATACCCATTTTTAAAGCCCTATCCTATAAAATAAGGGTAGAGTCTTAAAAAGATGTTTGTTTATAATGGGGAAAAATTGAAAACAGAATTAGCTAAACAAATTGCAGAACAGCCACACAATGAAATGTCACATAACCACGAAAAAATTATAGTTCAGAAGTGTAGTTATTAACTTGGAAAGACATTAAATGGGAAAAAAAAAAACAGACTATAAAACTATAGGCTTTCGGGCTTCCCGGGTGGCGCAGTGGTTGAGAGTCCGCCTGCCGATGCGGGGGACGCGGGTTCGTGCTCCGGTCCGGGAAGATCCCACATGCCGCGGAGCAGCTGGGCCCGTGGGCCATGGCCGCTGAGCCTGCGTGTCCAGAGCCTGTGCTCCGCAGCGGGAGAGGCCACAACAGTGAGAGGCCCGCATACCGCAAAAACAAAACAAAAAAACTATAGGCTTTCAACTAAGGCATTAAATGGTTAAATGAACTTTGCCCCACATGCACCAGCAGGCCAAGGTTCTATTAATGCACCTGCCATGTTTTAATCTCATCAACTTGCATCCATGGACAGAAGTTAACTACAAGGAGCTTAATAATAATAAAAAGTACAATAGATTAATTCTAGTGTTTTGAATAAGAAAGATATTGCTGTAATACTGATATAGAATAGCAGCATTCAAAGCCAAAAAAAATTACTTCCCAGTGTTGGTGCCAACAATCCCAGCCTTTCCAGATGAGACCTGTTCTATCTAATCATCCAGTCAGAGAACTACCAGAGTTAGCACAGTAGTGTAAATTGCTGATCATATATAAGAAAGAGCCAGGTAAAATATAATAAACTATATTCAAAATAAACTGTCAGGTATCAATGAAACAAAGCTATACTAACAAAGTGATGCCATATTTATTAGAGAAAAGAGTGGCAGCAAGAAGTTACTAAAGGAATTTTGAGAGAATAAAACATTTTGCCCTGTTACATTTATACCCACCGATAAATTGGAAATTGACTTGGGTACTCTAAAACCTGTGCTCCGTATTTTGTTCATTAAAAGTTGCCCAAGGGACTTCCCTGGCGGCACAGTGGTTAAGACTCTGAGCTCCCAATGCAGGGGGCCTAGGTTCGATCCCTAGTCAGGGAACTAGATCCCACATGCATGCTACAACTAAGAGTTCACATGCCACAACTAAGGAACCAGCAAGCTGCAACTAAGGAGCCCACATGCCACAACTAAGGAGCCCGCAAGCCACAGCTAAGACCCGGGGCAACCAAATAAATAAATCAATTTAATCAAACATGTAATGCATTTTTATAGGAAACACTTAAAACTTCATTGAAAACATTTACTAAAAAAAAACTGAAGCACTAAGATATCAATAAAGTGATATATAAAATATTTATGAGTGGGAGGAATATATATATCTATTTCTACCAGAAATAATCTATAAAGTCATTGAAATTCTAAAATTCTAATCAAAACATATAACTCAACAAGCTGATCCTAAAAGTGGGAAGAGGGATCTCGGAATAGCCAAAACAATTCTGAAGAAAATAAAGAAGGGGTTGGGGAACTCAACCTACCATGCATCAAGACTTTATATAAAGTTTTAAGAATTAAAACAATGTGTATTGATATAGTAACAATTATCAGTGCAACAGAACAAAATATTTAAACCAGAAACAAACCCAAGTAAAGAAAATTCAGGGACTTACCTGGTGGCACAGTGATTAAGGATCCACCTGCCAGTGCAGGGGACACGGGTTCAATCCCTGGTCCGGGAAGATCCCACGTGCCGCAGAGCCAACTGAGGTTGTGCACCACAACTACTGAGCCTGCGGTCTAGAGCCCGTGAGCCACAACTACTGAGCCCACGTGCCACAACTACTGAAGCCCACACGCCTAGAGCCCATGTTCTGCAATAAGAGAAGCCGTTGCAATGGGAAGCCCATGCACCGCAATGAAGAGTAGCCCCCACTCTCTGCAACTAGAGAAAGCCCACACGCAGCAACGAAGACCCAGCGCAGCCAAAAATAAATACATAAATACGTAAATAAATAAATTTTTTTTAAAAAAAAATCAAAGAATATCTCTAGGTAGTCCTTTTTCTAAGGAGAAAGGGTGGGAAAAGCATCTGATAAGGAGGAGGTAGGGGACAGCGGCAATTTAACAACATCCACACTTTCTTATTTCTTTACAGAAAATCTGAAGCAAACATGACAAAACTTTACTATTTTTTAAAGCTAGGTGGAGGGTACAAAGGTGTTTATTATATTTTTTCTGTCCTTTCAGTATATTTTAAGCATTTCATAATTTAAACATTTTACATAGAAAAGGTCTGGGAATATGCGTGATATACCCATTTTTAAAGCCCTATCCTATAAAATAAGGGTAGAGTCTTAAAAAGATGTTTGTTTATAATGGGGAAAAATTGAAAACAGAATTAGCTAAACAAATTGCAGAACAGCCACACAATGAAATGTCACATAACCACGAAAAAATTATAGTTCAGAAGTGTAGTTATTAACTTGGAAAGACATTAAATGGGAAAAAAAAAAACAGACTATAAAACTATAGGCTTTCGGGCTTCCCGGGTGGCGCAGTGGTTGAGAGTCCGCCTGCCGATGCGGGGGACGCGGGTTCGTGCTCCGGTCCGGGAAGATCCCACATGCCGCGGAGCAGCTGGGCCCGTGGGCCATGGCCGCTGAGCCTGCGTGTCCAGAGCCTGTGCTCCGCAGCGGGAGAGGCCACAACAGTGAGAGGCCCGCATACCGCAAAAACAAAACAAAAAAACTATAGGCTTTCAACTAAGGCATTAAATGGTTAAATGAACTTTGCCCCACATGCACCAGCAGGCCAAGGTTCTATTAATGCACCTGCCATGTTTTAATCTCATCAACTTGCATCCATGGACAGAAGTTAACTACAAGGAGCTTAATAATAATAAAAAGTACAATAGATTAATTCTAGTGTTTTGAATAAGAAAGATATTGCTGTAATACTGATATAGAATAGCAGCATTCAAAGCCAAAAAAAATTACTTCCCAGTGTTGGTGCCAACAATCCCAGCCTTTCCAGATGAGACCTGTTCTATCTAATCATCCAGTCAGAGAACTACCAGAGTTAGCACAGTAGTGTAAATTGCTGATCATATATAAGAAAGAGCCAGGTAAAATATAATAAACTATATTCAAAATAAACTGTCAGGTATCAATGAAACAAAGCTATACTAACAAAGTGATGCCATATTTATTAGAGAAAAGAGTGGCAGCAAGAAGTTACTAAAGGAATTTTGAGAGAATAAAACATTTTGCCCTGTTACATTTATACCCACCGATAAATTGGAAATTGACTTGGGTACTCTAAAACCTGTGCTCCGTATTTTGTTCATTAAAAGTTGCCCAAGGGACTTCCCTGGCGGCACAGTGGTTAAGACTCTGAGCTCCCAATGCAGGGGGCCTAGGTTCGATCCCTAGTCAGGGAACTAGATCCCACATGCATGCTACAACTAAGAGTTCACATGCCACAACTAAGGAACCAGCAAGCTGCAACTAAGGAGCCCACATGCCACAACTAAGGAGCCCGCAAGCCACAGCTAAGACCCGGGGCAACCAAATAAATAAATAAATATATATATTTTTAAAGTTGCCCAAAAACGTCTAAGAATCACAACAGATTCTATTTTATGAAAACTGAAATAGCATACTAAAGGAAAATTGTTTCCTCTACTCACAACCTTTTGATATCAAATGTCTGGAGATTTTCCCACACCAACCAATTCTCCAACTCTCCAGACACAACTGGGTATCCTACAATTCAATTCTGACACTAACTACTAGGAGTTAGCATAGACCCCACAGAACTGAGCCCCACAGGCTCAGTTCCACAAGACTGTCCTCCACTTCAGACACCAATGAACAAGTGGTAGGTCCCCATGTTACCCACACTTCTGTCCAACTTCTGTTCCCATGACCCCCCTCCTCATGTTTGATAATTTGCTATACCAGCTCACAGAACTCGGGGAAACACTTAACTTACATTTACCAGTTTATTATAAAGGATATTATAAAGAATATAAATAAACAGCCAGATGCAGAGGTATATAGGGCAAGGTCCATAAGAGTCCTGAGTATAGGAGTTTCGGTCTCCATGGAGTTGGAGTCCACCACCCTCCTGGCATATGGATATGTTCACCAACCTGGAGGCTCTCCAAACCCCATAGTTTAGGGATTTTTTTATGGAAGCTTCATCACGTAGGTATAACTGATTAGTAACTCAGTCTCCATCCCCTTTTCCTTCCCTCCCAGGGCGGGGAGGCTTAAAGTTCTAACCCTCTAATCACATGGTTGGTTCCTCTGGAGACTAGCCCCCAACCTGAAGCTATCTAGGGGCCCATCAAGAGTTACCTCATTAGCATACAAAAAGACACTCATTAATTCCAGAGATTTCAAGGGTCTTAAAAGATCTTATGTCAGGAACCAGGACCAAGACTAAATATTATAATAAAAAATGTTCCTGTCACCCCTATTGCTCAGGAAATTACAAAGGTTTTAGCAGATCTTGTGCCAGGAACTGGGGATAAAGACCAAATATAGGACTTCCCTAGCAGCACAGAGGTTACGAGTCCACCTGCCAGTGCAGGGGACACAGATTCAATCCCTGGTCCAGGAATATCCCCAATGCCGTGGAGCAACTGAGCCCATGTGCCACAACTACTGAGCCCACTCACCATAACTACTGAAGCCTGTGCGCCCTAGAGTCCATGCTCTGCAACAAGAGAAGCCACCGCAATGAGAAGCCTGTGCACCGCAACGAAGCGTAGTCCCCACTTGCCGCAACTAGAGAAAGTGCGCGAGCAGTAACAAAGACCCAACGCAGCGAAAAATAATAAAATAAAATAAAATAGGCCAAATATATGTTTCTTATTATATCATAATATCACACATACAATAAAGGGTAGGGAGTTAGAACTTCGAGGGAAAAATATTTCCATTAATATTATTTACTGTGAAAGTATCTCTTGTGTTCTTTATACCTTGATGAAATACTTTTGAGACTTATAAGACCACCAAATATAAACTGCATTTATTGTGTAAAAATTAAGAATGGCTCAGGCTCTATAATGGTAGTTGGATGTAAGATGTGCTAAGTCTCAGCTTCTAGAAGAGTTGATTTTGAACTCAATCACCCTTTGAGAGAAGACATACCAGCTCTCATAATTTCATCAACCAGGAGAATGTTGGTGGCAATCACTGTGCTGAGGGAAAAGATGACAGCTTACCAATCCACTCTTATCTTTCCCCCCCAGAAATCTTCAGCTACTAATGACACTTTGTTCTGCAATGATGTTGGTGTGAGATAAGACAAAGCTATTATAAATACAAACATCACCCCTTGCATTATAATTTCAACTCATTTGCTGATAAAGTAGAAGCCTAATTTTATATTCCAGCAAAACTGAGCTCATTTTTAGCACATCATTTGATCTTTTTCCCACTATGCATGTGGTACTATTTCAGTAAATGTCCTTCTTTCCCTTCTCCCTCAAATAAACAGTAAGATTAACATTTCCCATAACTTACACTGATACAACTAAAATCTAAAAGGGACTGTCAAATGACAGAAGCTAGTCTTAATAACTGGATACCATGCCTTTTCACACACTTAGCCATTTTCCACTGTAGCAGGCAAAATTAATAGAAAAATCTTAATGTTATCAATTATGTCCTTAAAAGTCTTTCTCATTTTATTAATACAAACTTACCACGAGTGAAGAAGTTGTTTTTTCACACAATAATTATCCCAAACTCCTGCATCTGCTGCCACCATTGGCTCACCTGCAAAGGAAAAACAAACTATTTCAATACTACAATCTTGATATATTCTGTTAATATTGGCTGTATATTCTAACAATATTTAATATACCACCAAAATTACTGTTATCAAGGTCACCAATGACCTCCATGGTGTCAAATCCAAAGGTCAATTCTCAGACCTCATGTATCAGCAGCACTTAACTAACACAGCTGATCACACCCTCCCAACCGCTCTTTCTTCACTTGTCTTCCAGGACATCACACTTGCCTGGTTTTTTTCTTTCGCACTAGTGGCTCCTTTTCTGTCTACTTTGCCGGTTCTTCCTCTTCCTCCTGAGCTCTTAATGTTAGAGTACCCAAAGGCTGAGTCCTGCATTCTTCTCTCTCTACGCTCACTCCCTAGATGATCTCATCCAATCTTCTAGATTTAAAGCATATACACTCTGACGACTCTCAAGTTTCTATCTCCAAGCCGGACCACTTTCCTGAGCTTCAGACTTGTACATCCAACTGTCTATTTTAAAGTCTCCAGATACTTCAAACTTAACTTTGCCAAAACTCAATGCTGACCTCCGGCCACCACAACATGCTCTACCCACAGTCTTCTCCAATGCAGTTAATGGCAATTCCAATGGCAATTCCTTCCAGTTGTTCTGTTGACTCCTGTCCACAGAGTAGCAAGAGTGATCCTTTTAAACATATGCAGACCATGTCACACCTCTGTTCAAAATTGCTCCCTATTCCACCACAGAAAAAGTCAAACTCTATACACTGCCCCACACACCCTCACATGATCTGACCTTCTACTACCTCTCATCTCCCTCCTCCTCGAAAACACCAGACAGTGGCTTTTCCACTAGCTGTTCCCTCTGCCTAGGACATTCTTTCCCT
>NW_006771270.1:484361-486569 GCF_000442215.2 Lipotes vexillifer
CTTTCCCTAGTTCCCACATGGAACTTCCTAACTTTCATTGATTTTGTTCAACAGATATTCTCAGTGAGGCCTATCCTGACCACCCTCTTCCCATTGAAACCCCCTCCCCACACTCCTGTGCTAGCATTCACAATCATCCTTACACTGTTCCTTTATTTTTTTCACAGAATTTATTATCTTTAAAATGTTAAAGAAACTTATTTATTAAGGTTATTATTTACTGCCTATCTTTCCCTGCTACAACATAAGCTCACAAGGGAAGGGTCTTTGTTTTGTTCTGTGTGAATCCCGAGTCAAATAACAAGCACTCAATAACTATTTCTTAAGTGAATGAATACTTGCTTCTAAGAAGTTCAAAAGTAAAACAAAGGCACCCAAAATTTAAATATAAAAGTCATCCAAACCTCCACCCCCTTACTTAAGTTCTGGGTCACTGTAGTATAACCTCTTTTTTTAATTAAGCAGCTGATTTTTCTTTACTTTCTTACCTGTATTCAAATCTATGCCAACAGGTTGTTTTGATTCTGAATGTTCAACCTCAACTTTTACTAGTGTTTCCTGCAGGTCATATCCAGAATTCTGAGCAAGAACCTTTAGGAATAAAAAATAATTATAAATATATGTATGGAATTCCTTCATGTATATTTAAATATCAGACATAAAAAATAAGGCACTGCTCTCCAGTCCTATGAAAACACATCCATAATATAGTAATCATCTCCTTTTGAAGAATTCCATTCTTAATCTAAATCAAATTATTTCATGTACCTAGTAACTTTTATATTTAAACATTTTCCCTATGTACATCACACTAAATTCTGACTAAGACTAGAGTTTCCGCACCCCACCCTGCTACATTAATTTCCCTCTGTTAGGGAACCGTGGACTGAAACCACCGTTTGCATAAGTTGTCTCACAACAGGAGGTCCCGATAAGGAACACAAGGTGCCTCCAAAACCAACCAGAAGAATTTGGGGGGGGCCAAAAAGAGAGAGGAGACACCAGCCCATAATATGTCCTGACAACCTCCCAGAAATCCTCATGCTGGAATCCATCTTGACTGAGAGATGTGCACGCCCACCAGGAAGGGCCTTGAGTCGGGCCAAATATGGCACAAGCAAGATGATTGGCCAGAGACAACCTGGAAACCAACTCCAGCACCATAAAACCTGAGACGGCAAGCCACGAGGCAGAGCAGCTCTCCTGGGTTCCCTTACCCTGCTGTTCTCTGCTCGAGCACCCAAGTCTTTTGCTTTATCAGTATGTGTGTCTCCTCGGACAACTCATTTCCAAGTGTTAGACAAGGGTCCCTGAAGGGGTCCCTCTCCGGTAACACCTCCTTGCAAAAGATTTTTTTTAAACGGAAGGAAGTAGAATGGTATTCTTGTTTGCTTGGTCCCTCTAGCCACATGTTTTCTGGTTTTTCCTGGGCACTTGTTAAACCTGCCTATCTGCATTATATCTGTGCCCCTCATTCACATGAGGAGAGTTATGACCTGTGGCAACGGGGATGGAGATACCTGCACTCCAAGCGAGGTTTATTTCCAAGTGGTCTTAAACCAACAGCTGATGAGTAAAAAGGTACCACCAAATGTCTACCAGATTTACCAATATTTGTCAATTATAGGATCGTTAATGACTTTGCCTCTTCAGGGGAAGAAAAAAATGGATATCTAATGCACAAAGATTCAACAAATTATTAATAATTTTAAAGCAATTATCAGAGACTTTGCTAGCATTGTTAGTAATGTTTTAATTTATGGTAATAGTATATTTGAAAGAGTTCTCTGTGTTTCCAAGTAGTTCACAATCAGATTAAGGCAAAGGAAAAAAATGGTTGTTCTCTGTCCTTCTTTTGATACATGGAAAAAAACTGGTTTCTCTCCTTTTCTAGGAATGACAATGACAAATGCAAGCCTGAAGTTCTCACTTCCCATAATTTAAAGTGCTAATACTTTGGATACCACCAACATAATAAAGGTCTACTCAAAATCTAATTAAATTTTACATTCTACACTTCTACATTATGATTAATCATGAACCATTTTTGAAGGAAATTTTTGGAGTTACTTCAACTTTTGGAGCTTAGAGATGGAAGCAAAGTGGTAATTTAGCCATTTCATGAAACTCCTACAAGAATTCAGAGCTGTTATCCTAAAAACTTCCCTGCTTTAGCTATATAATATCTTAAACAAAACTGTGTAGGGA
>NW_006771270.1:486579-494613 GCF_000442215.2 Lipotes vexillifer
AGGGAAATACAAATACCTATCTTTCTACTCTACTGCTATACATAATATGGGCAATTTAAAATTAATTAGATACCTTTTGTCTAAACAGTTGTTCTTTGGCCATTAGGATAGTTCTACCTTAGGGATAATGAGTAAAGCATCAGCAAAAGCTTGGACTCCAAGACGAGCTCTTCCTTTTATACTGTGCTTGTATGTATCTAGAGCTTCAGCTATTGCCACTTCAACTGCACCCGCTCCTGGAACCACACAACCTATTGGAGGGAAAAAAATGATTGGCAAGACATACCACACAGAAGAAACAGAAAAAAAGCAACTAGCTATTCATGTTCTATTATCTTGCCTGCCTCTAAAATGTATTTAAATATATACAGAAATAAAATAAGTTGCATAGCTCAGTGATCACTCAGATGTCTTATGAAACATCCTGAAGTTATACACCATTAAACAATTAACATAGTACAGACAACAGCTGGCTACAAACAGTTTATTTCATTGTTTACAGAGTAGACATTTCTTCCACCTTCATCCTTCTCCTTTATGACTATATTTAAAAGGTAGTTATTTATAATTTATGGTGGCAGGTAACTAACTATAACACCTGATTTGAAAAAAATGTTAGGCCAACAAAATTTGGCCATAGTTTTTGGTATAGAATTCTCAGCACTGAAGGAAGTATTTGTTTTCTGTACTGAAGCAGAACCCAAACTTTCTGAGAGAAAAAAAAAATTTCGGTGTTCTTATTATTCTAAGGCAAAAGCGCTCGTTAAACACGTCAATTTTCACATCAGGATATGACTCTTATACCTGCTGGTATGGCTCTATAAAGTTTTTGAATTTGCAAACTTTGAATCAGTAAACTTGGTTTGGAATCACCCATCTTTAAAACAAAACAACACAAAAAGAGTCATTTTATTCCACATCATTTTAAAATTACTACCCCCTTTCTCTGCTTCACTGTACAACATAACTGCTCAAGAGAGTTACGTCTACCCACAAGGTAATTACATCCTCACCTCCCATTCATACTTTTTAAAAATTCCTTGTTAAATACTGAATAAGTATAAAAGAATATTTACATGTACAAGATATAAAGAATGTACAAATAAATGTACCCATGTACCTACCACCCAGCTTAAGAAACAGAAAATTACAAGTAGCTTTGAAAACTTCCCTGATCCCATTCTCCTGTGAAAACAGAACATACCAAAATGTGTGGGATACTACTAAAGCAGTACCTGAAGAGAAATTTATATCAATAAACACCCATACTAGAAAAGCAGAAAGGTCTCAAACCAATGACCTCAGCCTCCACCTTAAGAAACTAGGAAAGGAAGAGCAAATGAAATTTAACGCAAGCAAAATAAAGAAGACAGTTAAGATCGGAGTGGAAATCAATGAAATAAAAATGACCAATGTCAGAAATGAAAACGGTGTAGAATCTGTCACTACAGATTCTACAGATATTAAAGAATAATAGGGGAATATTATGAACAATTTTATGCCAATAAATTTGAAAACTAAGATCAGGGATTGGCAAACTTTCTGCAAAAAGGCCAGAAAATAAATATTTTAGGATCTGTGGACCATACCATCTCTTTTTTTTTTTTTTTTTTTGCGGTACGCGGGCCTCTCACTGTTGTGGCCTCTCCCGTTGCGGAGCACCAGCTCCGGACGCGCAGGCCCAGCGGCCACGGCTCACGGGCAGAGTGGCTCCGCGGCATGTGGGATCTTCCCGGACTGGGGCACGAACCCGTGTCCCCTGCATCGGCAGGCAGACCCTCAACCACTGCGCCACCAGGGAAGCCCCATACCATCTCTTTTGCAACTATCCAATTACGCTAGCATAGCACAAAGTCACAGACAATACATAAATGGGAGTAACTGTGTTCCAATATAACTTTATTTACCAAAAATAGGCAGCAAACCAGATTTAGCTCATGGGCAGTAAGATCTTAACTTAGACGAAGTAGAAAAATTTCTTGAAAGACACAAAGTACTAAAGCTCACTCAAGAAAAATAAACAACCTGAATGATCCTGTATCTATGAAAGAGATTGAATTTGTAGTTTAAAATCTTCCCATGAAGAAAACTCCAGGTATAGAAAGCTTTACTGGTGAATTCCACCAAACATTTAAGGAAAAACTAATACCATTTCTATATAAGAATTCAACACTTTCAGAAAATTAAAGAGGAAAGAATACTTTCCGAGGCCAGCATTATTCTAAAAGCAAAAAAGATAAAGGCATTACAAAAATATATATATACAGACCAACACCCCATATGGATGTAGATGCAACAAATTCTTAACAGAATTATAGCAAACTAAATCCAACAATATGGTAAAAAAAAAAAAAAAAAAGACACAGCAAGCAGCATTATTCAAATAGTCAAAAGGTGAAGAAACCCAAGTTTCCATCAACAGATGAACAGATAAATAAAATGTGGTACATACATACAATGGAATATTATTCAGCCTTAAAAAGGAAGGAAATTCTGAAACACGCTACAACATGGATGAACCCTGAAGACATTATGCTAAGTGAAATAAGCCAGCCATAAAAGGACAAATATTGTATGATTCATTCCTATAAAGTACATAGAATAGTCAGATTCGTAAAGACAGAATGTAGAATGGTGGTTTCCAGGGGCTGGGGGGAGAAGAGAATGGAGAGTTATTGTTTAATGCGTATAGTTTCAGTTTTGCAAGATGAAAAATGTTTGTGATGGATGGTGGTGAAGGTTGCACAATGTGAATGTACTTATGGCCACTGAACTGTACACATAATGGTTTAAATGACAAAAAAAAATCCAAAATTAAAAAAAAACATTTAATTATTTCTAAAACTTTAATCCATTTTTAAAAAGATAATACATCATAACTAAGTAGGGTTCATCCAAGAATGATTTGAAAATCAATGTAATTTAGTACATTAAGAAACTAAAAGAAAAACCATATGATCACCCCAATAGATGCAGAAAAAGCATTTGACAAAATCCAACACCTATTTTTTTTTCTTAAACATCTTTATTGGAGTATAAATCCTTTACAATGGTGTGTTAGTTTCTGCTGTATAACAAAGTGAATCAGCTATACATAAACATATATCCCCATATCTCCTCCCTCTTGCATCTCCCTTCCATCCTCCCTAACCTACCCCTCTAGGTGGACACAAAGCACCAAGCTGATCTCCCTGTGCTATGTGGCTGCTTCCAACTAGCTATCTATTTTACATTTGGTAGTGTATATATGTCAATGCCACTCTCTCACTTCATCCCAGCTTACCCTTCCCCCTCCCCGTGTCCTCAAGGCCATTCTCTACTTCTGCGTGTTTATTCCTGTCCTGCCCCTAGGTTCTTCAGAACCTTTTGTTTTTAGATTCCATATATGTACGTTAGAATATGGTATTTGGTTTTCTCTTTCTGACTTACTTCACTCTGTATGATACTCTCTAGGTCCATCCACCTCACTACAAATAACTTAATTTCCTTTCTTTTTATGGCTGAGTAATATTCCAACATATATATGTGCCACATCTTCTTTATCCATTCATCTGTCAATGGACACTTAGGTTGCTTCCATGTCCTGGCTATTGTAAATAGAGCTGCCATGAACATTGTGGTACATGACTCTTTTTGAATTATGGTTTTCTCTGGGTATATGCCCAGTAGTGGGATTGCTGGGTTGTATAGTAGTTCTATTTTTAGTTTTTTAGGGAACCTCCATACTGTTCTCCATAGTGGCTGCATCAATTTACATTCCCACCAACAGTGCAAGAGGGTGCCCTTTTCTCCACACCCTCTCCAGCATTTATGTTTCTAGATTTTTTGATGATGGCCATTCTGACTGGTGTGAGGTGATACCTCATGTAGTTTTTTTTGTTTTTTGGGTTTTTTTGCGGTATGCGGGCCTCTCACTGCTGTGGCCTCTCCCGCCACGGAGCACAGGCTCCGGAGGCACAGGCCCAGCGGCCATGGCCCACGGGCCCAGCCGCTCCACGGCATGTGGGATCCTCCTGGACCAGGGCGAGAACCCGCGTCCCCTGCATCGGCAGGCAGACTGCCAACCACTGCGCCACCAGGGAAGCCCCCTCATTGTAATTTTGATTCGCATTTCTCTAATGATTAGTGATGTTGAGCATCCTTTCATGTGTTTGTTGGCAATCTGTATATCTTCTTTGGAGAAATGTCTATTTAGGTCTTCTGCCCATTGTTGGATTGGCCAACACCTATTCTTGATAAAGATTCTCAGCAAATAAAAGAGAACTTCCTCAATTTGATAGCAGATGTCTATGAAAAACCTACGGCTAGTATCACACATAGTGGAAAAAGACTGAATGTTTTCTCCCTAAGATCAGGAACAAGGAAAGGATGCCTACTCTCACCATTTCTATTCAACACTGTATTGAAGGTTTTAGCCCATGAAATAAGTGGCAAAAAGAAATAAAAGATATCCATATTGGAAAGAAAGAAGTAAAACTGTCTCCATTAACAAGACAACATTATCATTTATATAGAAAATTCAATGAAATCTATAAGAAAGCTGCTAAAACAAGTGAGTTTAGCAAGGTTGCAGAGTTCAAGATCAATATACAAAAATCAACTGTAGGGCTTCCCTGGTGGCGCAGCGGTTGAGAGTCCGCCTGCCGACGCAGGAGACACGGGTTCGTGCCCCGGTCCGGGAGGATCCCACGTGCCACAGAGCGGCTGGGCCTGTGAGCCATGGCAGCTGAGCCTGCGCGTCCGGAGCCTGTGCTCCGCAAGGGGAGAGACCACAGCAGTGAGAGGCCCGCGTACCGCCAAAAAAAAAAAAATCAACTGTATTTCTATATATTAACAACAATCAGAAATTGAAATCTTAAAAATACTATGTACAGTAGGATCAAAATACATGAAACACATAAGGATAAATCTGAAAAAAAAGTTGTGAAATACTTAGTATACTCACATACTAAAAAGTATAAAATATTGCTGAGATAATTCAAGAAGGCCCAAATAAATAGAAAGATGTACCATGACTCAATATTGTTAAAATATCAATTTATTCCCAAACTTATCCATAGATTCAGTGAAATTCTAGCCAAAATCCCAGCAGTTTTTTGGTAGGAATTGACAAGCTGATTCTAAAATTGATATGAAATGCAAAACATTTAAAATAATCAAAATAACTTGGAAAAGAACAAAATGGGAGGATTAACACTACAGATTTCAAGACTTAATATAAAGTTACTATAAACAAGGTAGAATGACATTAACACTGAGATAAAGAGATCAATGAAATATAGAACCCAGAAACAGAACCACACAAATATGGACAACTAACTGATTTTCAACAAAAATGCAAAGGCAACTAAGCGAAAGGATAGTCTTTTCATCAAATGTAGCTGAAACAATTTGATACCTATACACAAAAATACAAACTTAGATCCATACTTTGCAGCATATACAAAAATTAACTTAAAATGAATCAAAGACCTAAATATAAAACCTAAGACTATAGCACTTCTAAAAGAAAACATAAAAGAAAAATTTTGTGACCCTGGGTTAGGTAAAGATTTTTTAGATACCACCCAAAAGCATAATCCATGAAAGAAAAAATTGATAAATTATACTTCATTGAAATTAAGAATTCCTCTTTGAAAGGCACTGTTATGATAATAACAGAACAAACTACAGAGTAGCAGAAAATATCTGCAAATCATACATCTGAAAAGGTATTTGTATCCAGAATATACAAAGAACTCTCAAACTCAACAATAAGAAAACAACCCAATTTTTTAAAGTGCATGGGCTTCCCTGGTGGCGCAGTGGTTGAGAGTCCGCCTGCTGATGCAGGGGACGCGGGTTTGTGCCCTGGTCTGGGAAGGTTCCACATGCCGCGAAGCGGCTGGGCCCGTGAGCCATGGCCGCTGAGCCTGCGCGTCCGGAGCCTGTGCTCCGCAACGGGAGAGGCCACAACAGTGAGAGGCCCGAGTACAGCAAAAAAAAAAAAAAAAAAAAGTGCAAAAGATTTGAACAGAAACTTCACCAAAGATATGTGGATAGCAAATAAGCACGTGAAAAGATGCTCAATATCAATGATCATTAAGAAAATCCAAATTAAAGTCACAATTTGGTTTTTAAAATTTTAGAATGGCTAAAATTAACATGACTGACCATATCCAGTATTAGTGAGGATGCAGAACAACTGGAATGCTCATAAATGGCTGGTAGGAATGTAAAATGGTACATGGCAAAACAGTTCAGCAGCTTCTAAAAAGTTAAACATGTACCTTCCATAGTACTGCATTCCTAAGCATCTACCCAAGAGAAATGAAAGCACAGATCCATACAAAGAATTGTACACGAATGTTCATAGCAACTTTATTTGCAATAGCCAAGAACTGTAAACAACCAAATGTTCATCAATAGGTGAATCTGATGAAATAAATTGCAGTATATTCATATAATGGAATACTATCTAGCAATAAAATGAACTACTGATTAATAACATCAATTAACTTAAAAATAATTATGGTGAGTAAAAGAAGCCAAACAAAAAAAAGACTATATATTGTATTATTCCATTCATATAAGATTCTAGAAAATGCAAACTAATCTATAGCAACAGAAAGCTGACTGAAGGTTGCCTGAAGGTAGGGTGACACAGTGAGAGGAGGCAGGAAGGATTACCAAGGGGCAATGAGGTAACTTTTTGGGGTGATAAATATGTTCATTATCTTTAATGAGGGGATAGTTTCATGGCTTTAAATGTGTGTAGTAGTTCATTATATGTCAATTTTACCTTGATAAATTAGTTCTTAAAAAACTAAGAGATTAAAGTGATTTAAAAAATAGTCCCTTTTTCTTTGTATCCCAAATTCTAAGAATCAGGTTGAACTACCAACAGCTTCAAGCCTGAATCATATACGTTTATCTTCTTGAAAAAAATGTTACTAGCTTTTATCAAAAGTGACTACAAGAAGGAGGGTCTTATATCAAGCCCCATATTTTTTCAATTTAGAAACTGCTCTGTTTTCTCCTTTTCAATAATGAAACCTATATAGCTAACTGTATCTCTTTATGTTCTGGCAGTTTAAATATTACACTATTACATTTGCTATATCCATATTCTTTTTTCCTAGGTTCTAATTTTCCATTTCAGCTTCTATTTTACCATTATTTCACATCTACGTTTTTGCTTATCAGACAAATCTGATATATTGTTTATAGAGTTTATTACTCTATTTTTTGAGATACAATTCACATACCATAAAATTCAGCCTTTTAAAGTATACTTTTTAGGGCTTCCCTGGTGGCACAGTGGTTGAGAGTCCGCCTGCCGATGCAGGGGACACGGGTTCGTGCCCCGGTCCAGGAAGATCCCACATGCTGCGGAGCGGCTGGGCCCGTGAGCCATGGCCGCTGAGCCTGCGCGTCTGGAGCCTGTGCTCCGCAACGGGAGAGGCCACAACAGTGAGAGGCCCGCATACAGCAAAAAAAAAAACAAGGATAAATTATGTGGCTCAAACATGTGACACAGCTGATCAAGTAATGAAAGGTAGGCACACAATGAGTTTCTTAGGAACATTTGTTCAAAATAATTACATGGAACAACTAAAAATTGTTAACCTAAATGTCCAACAATTGGGCACTGTTCAGCAGATAATGACTCAACTATGTGTTAGTCATGAAAACCATGTAATAATATGGAAAAATTTACAGGGGTAGCTAATAAGCAGAGAATGACAAATTACTTATGAAGCACGATTATAACTATTCTTTTAAAAAATAAGCACCTTGGGGGACCTCCCTGGTGGCGCAGTGGTTAAGAATACGCTTGCCGGGCTTCCCTGGTGGCGCAGTGCTTGAGAGTCCGCCTGCCGATGCAGGAGACGCGGGGTCGTGCCCCGTTTCGGGAAGATCCCACATGCCGCGGAGCGGCTGGGCCCGTGAGCCATGGCCACTGAGCCTGCGCGTCCGGAGCCTGTGCTCCGCAAATGGGAGAGGCCACAACAGTGAGAGGCCCGCATAACGCAAGGAAAAAAAAAACAAAAA